>NW_027440143.1:83689-281157 GCF_031893055.1 Leptodactylus fuscus | reverse complement strand
TTAATAAACAACTCATCCGCCGCTAATACGTATGAAATGGAGACTGGTAATTCCCCCAAGTGACTGAGAAATGTTCGCCCCACCGGGCTGCTGAGAGCGTTCGCCCTCCGTCGTGTTCCCTGACGATTGTGTCTCCATGTTAGTAATTTGTGTGTGTTGCACAATTAAGGATTTGATATGCGCTAAGATAAGAAAACCTCCTCGCGTGTGAATAGGCCCCAGACACCGAAACATTGTCTGGCGAGGCTCGCGCTCGTTCCGGGAGGCGAGGCTCTTCTATCAATCTGCTGGCTATATAGTGTAGTTTAGTGTCTGGGCCCGGACTCTGGTGGTGATATTGTAGTGCGATGAATAAGACGGAGGCGGCAGGCTGAGCCTCTACGCTAGGCCCTCCCGTCGTCTATTCAGGCCAGACCTAATCGGCTTCTGCATATCTCTGCGCCAAAGCCTCGCTCTCACTAGCGGATTTTTTCTGGGTTTTGTTACTGTTCTTAAAAAGCTCAGCTGGCCGCTGGGCCTGAAAAGAATCAAATTATGAAAGATTTTGTGGAAAATCCACTGAGAAAAGGCCATGTAATAATGATAGCATTGTCCTGCCGGCCGAGCCTTCCCAGAGGGCCAAATGATCTACACGCGCTTTGTCTGATTAACCCTTTCTAGGGAGACAAAATAATATTTAGCTTTCCACTAAATAGCTTTTTATGTCCCTAATCCGCCTGGCTCTGTCTCACTCGCTGTCTTGGCATGTCTCCCAAAGAGACAGCGTCATGTCACCCCCCACCCCCAACATGTATGGACACTGACCACGGCGCCCCGCACACCCACCGCGCTGCAAATAATACCGTATATCTGGGCGATGGGATGTACAAAGTGTAGAAAGGAAGTACAAGTATCTATCTATCTATCTATCTATCTATCTATCTATCTATCTATCTATCATATATCTATCTATCTATCTATCTATCTATCTCCTATCTATCTATCTATCTATCTATCTATCTATCATATATCTATCTATCTATCTATCTATCTATCTATCTATCATATATCTATCTATCTATCTATCTATCTATCTATCTATCTATCTATCTATCTCTTATCTATCTATCTCCTATCTATCTATCTCCTATCTATCTATCTATCTATCTATCTATCTATCTATCTATCTCTTATCTATCTATCTCCTATCTATCTATCTATCTATCTCCTATCTATCTATCTATCTATCTATCTATCTATCTCCTATCTATCTATCTATCTATCTATCTCCTATCTATCTATCTATCTATCTATCTATCTATCTGCTATCTATCTATCTATCTATCTATCTATCTATCTATCTGTCTATCTCCTATCTATCTATCTATCTATCTATCTATCTCCTATCTATCTATCTATCTATCTATCTATCTATCTATCTATCTATCTCCTATCTATCTATCTATCTATCTATCTATCTATCTATCATCTATCTATCTATCTATCTATCTATCTATCTATCTATCATCTATCTATCTATCTATCTATCTATCTATCTATCTATCTCCTATCTATCTATCTATCTATCTCCTATCTATCTATCTATCTATCTATCTATCTATCTATCATCTATCTATCTATCTATCTATCTATCTATCTCCTATCTATCTATCTATCTATCTATCTATCTATCTATCTATCTATCTATCTATCATCTATCTATCTTTCTATCTAATATCTCTCCTTTTATTTCTCTTCTACCAATTCCATTAGTGGCTGCACATTGTCCAGAGAATTCAGATTAAAATATTAACAATGACACACAAGATTGACCACAACCTGTCCTCTCCATACATGACCTAATCTCCGGTCCTCTCCTCACATGTAATCTCCACAACCTGTCCTCTCCACACATGATCTAATCTCCTGATACCTCCTCACATGTAATCTCCACAACCTGTACTCTCCATACATGACCTAATCTCTTGTCCTCTCCTCACATGTAATCTCCACACCCTGTCCTCTCCATACATGACCTAATCTCCTGATACCTCCTCACATGTAATCTCCACAACCTGTACTCTCCATACATGACCTAATCTCTTGTCCTCTCCTCACATGTAATCTCCACACCCTGTCCTCTCCATACATGACCTAATCTCCTGATACCTCCTCACATGTAATCTCCACAACCTGTCCTCTCCATACATGACCTAATCTCCGGTCCTCTCCTCACATGTAATCTCCACAACCTGTCCTCTCCATACATGACCTAATCTCCGGTCCTCTCCTCACATGTAATCTCCACAACCTGTCCTCTCCATACATGAACTAATCTCCGGTCCTCTCCATACATGACCTAATCTCTTGTCCTCCCCTCATATGTAATCTCCACACCCTGTCCTCTCCATACATGTCCTAATCTCCTGTCCTCTCCTCACATGTAATCTCCACAACCCGTCCTCTCCATACATGTCCTAATCTCCTGATACCTCCTGACGTAATCTCTCTTCACATGTTTTTCTACTTTCTTCATTTTTCTGTGACAATGGAATTTGCCTGTTTTTTACCATCCAGACAATTTCTTTCTGGTTGGTGATACCAATATGGCGGCTCATTCATAACAAACTCTATAGAACATGTGACTATACATCTAAAATATGGAATTTCTTCTTTTCTCTACGATGTGGTTTCGCTCCTTGTACATTTCTTAGATCTGTGGGCGAACGGTTAAATCTTCATGACACTACCAGACGGCGATTTTTCAGTTTTGCTGTTTTTTATTTTGTTTGGATTCTGTATTTTTCTCTCTCATCCTGTGATTTCCGTTTCTTCACACTTGAGACATTTTCTACAATCTGATAATTTTTTTTTTTTTTTTTCCACAATTTCATTTTTTCTGTAGAATTTTGACTATATTTCCTCCTGTCAAAATTTTTTCCAAAATCTTCTATTATTTTCTTGTGTTTTCTGAGATTTCGTGGATGAATGATGTTGTTTTTCATCCTCTTCGCCGTGTGGGGATTGCTGTGCAGCGCCGAGGTACATTGCTTCCCTCTCCCATTAATGGCGTCGGGGCCGGACACGTTTTGCTATAGGTTCTTCCTCCGTGCCTGAAATGCTGGATCTGTTTTTGTTTTGGCCTCATTTATGAGCCGGGCCCCCCCAGGTCTCCACTCTACAGGTATCTGCTGAAAGGGAAAATAATCCCTTTATGTTACAACAATCTTGTCTGCTTCCCGAACATCCCAACACGGTTTTCCCATACACTTCCTTTTAATATGTGCAAAGCCCTTTTTAATGAATCGCCCAAATACTGAAAGATTGTAGACTTATCTCGGCGGTGTACCTATAGAGCGAACAATGGCCGACTCCTAGGTGCCCAACTCCCATTCACGGCCTTCGCTTCACAAAAAAAAAACCCCACAGAAAGTCAAAAACAAACACAAAAACATCAAATTTGTTGTGAGTATTGAGTGCCAGAAGCTTCTCTATAGGTGCGGCCAATCCTCCGGTCCTGGAGGCTATTATGGAGCATGGACAGAGGGGGCAGATCTTATACTACACAAATCGCCGGCCCGGAGTATTGCCGCGTATTAAGGTTGTATTATATGCCGCTCGATAGTCACTGGGAATTCTTTTTTACTTTTGGATGATAAGATCTTAATTCACTATGTAAATGTTTCTAAATTCCAGTAAAATCTACATTTTATAGCAAATTTCCAGTAAAAAAATATTTTTGAATTTTTCATAAAGATTTCGAATAAAATTCATTCAGGGGTCGAGATGACTGGAAGGAAAACTGATTTTTATGTTGTAGGACGGGCAATCTTTCGAGGTCTGGCTGATGTCCCATGGTTTCTTTCCCCAGTATAGTTTAGCATCTTGTGTTCCTCTTGGACAGTAATGGTGTCTTCTTCACTTTCCCCATAATGTAGATGCCACGTATGCCCCTCTATGTAATGGTCACCTCCTTCACTGGGACCTCGGTAGGATGCAGTTCTGGGATTCTTGACGATCTCTTCCAGGATCTTGTGCCCCGGGTTTATTTCATTCAGGACAATAGTAGTCTTCTCCTGGTAACCTCCATGAAGATGTTATGTGTGCCCAAATGTTCTTCTTGTGCTCTGTGACTTCAGTAGGGATGGGAGCTTCCTGTAGGATCTTGGATGAAGTTCTGACTTCTTGAAGACCTCCTCTAGTGACTTGTGTTCTTTGACAGCGCTGCGGAATATGTTGGCGCTATATAAATAAAATTTATTATTATTATTATTATTATTATTATTTGACCGATCTTCATGGACAGTGGTGGGTTCCTTCTTTCACCATCCATGTGCCCTTCTCTTTAATGGTCGCCTACTGTTACTTGAGTAGTGGTGAGATCTTCCTGTAGGATCTTGGATGAAGTTCTGACTTCTTGAAGACCTCCTCTAGCGACTTGTGTTCTTTGACCGATCTTCATGGACAGTGGTGGGTTCCTTCTTTCAACATCCATGTGCCCTTCTCTTTAATGGTCACCTACTGTTACTTGAGTAGTGGTGAGATCTTCCTGTAGGTGCTAGGATGAAGTTCTGGGTTAGTTAGAGATGTCATCTAGCATCTTTAGTTTTTGGGCCTTATCAGTGATGATCCCAATGGCCGTCTCCTCCTGGCATATCCCATATTGTGTGCTCCTCCCTTTAATGTTCACCTTTTCCACTTTGACCTAAGTAGGGGTGAAAGCGTCTTGTGGGTCCCAAGGTAAAGTACTGGGTTACGTATGTCTAGGGTTGAGCCGATCTTGAAATTTCAGGATTGAATCTGATTTTTCGATCATTTTCCAGCCGATTCCAATCGCGATTGTGAAATTTGCTCAATTGCCGATTGGGATCCGATCTTTCCCGATCTCGATGTATATATCATGAATAGGGTTGAGCCGATCTTGAGACAACCTCCGACCTCGATCCCGCTGGAAAAGATCTGGGTCGGAATTCCAATCGCGATCGTGAAATTTGCTCAATTGCCGATCGTAATCTGATCTTTTCCGATCCCGATTGCTCAACCCTACTTAGGTCTTTCGGTATCGTTTTTTCTGGGGCTGATCTTCTAGTTTAGATCTTTTTCTGGTTTCCTCCTGGCTCATCCTATAGGTACCCTTCCTTTTAATGGTCACCTCCTCTGATATGACCCCAGTAGTAGTGGGAGCTTCCCGTAGGTCCTAGGATGAAGTTAGAGACGTCTTAAAGCATCTTCTATTATCCAGCTGATCTTGCTAGGTCGGCCTGGAGAAGTTGTGTGAAATCCACTTGTAGATTTCGAGGGGATTTACTGGATCTGACTGTAGCTGGCAGCCATTTATGAAAGTCGAGTTGGAGCAGAGTTGATGGTTTGGCCTACCGACTCTGCAGCCCTGAATGTGCTGAGGATTGGCATCAGGAGGGTGCCATTATGTGGCATTATGAGGGTTATCATTATGTGATGTGCCCCCTTTACGTTCCATGGAAGTCTCTCTGAATTCAGCCATTACCAGACATGAGACCAATAAGGACAGAATAATAAGTCCAAGAACAATAAAGAATCCGCATCTTGGCAGATAATAATGGCAGATAATTATGGCAGATAATAATGCGTTAAATATTTCCCCTTCCCTGATACAACGACAGATGTTCCCATGGACAGGCTGTGCGGCGTGGTGGGAACGTCAGGTTGAGTAGGTGTATTGGATTCGGGATGGAACATGAGTGACCTGCGAGGAATGTGTGCAAATACGGCCCGCCAGAGTCCATGAAGAGCTTCTCAGTTTCTCCCAGCGGCCCGGGTCTCCCACTTGAATGTGCTATCCAGCTGATGCGTCTAAATAGGTACTAATCCCTTCATGGAAAGTATGAGGTCGGTGCCACGCTGTAGAAAACACACAAGGCGAATCACGGCCTGGCAGAAGACAATGGCATTTCCATCCCAAGCAGAAACAGTATTAATTAATCCTCCACAATGTATAGAGAGGATGGGCCGGCAGACAATAATACAGGAATCCGAGGGTTAATGTAAGGCCGAGGTTTTCAGGGGATCTCAGCTCCTCCATTGTCCCCAATGAAAGAAAAGAGCATCTCACTTCTGTCCAGCAAATAATCCTTCACCAATTTCTAGTGGAATAATTAACTGAGCCGCTTAATTCACCGCAGATTTCCTGATTTGACTCAGAAGGAACCTTACAAGCTGAATAAGCCTCTTCTGTACAGAAGCCAATTGGCAGAGCTTGGGTTTGGTCTCCAACGCTGGGCCGGAGGAGGGAACGGCTTGTTTTGGAGAAAATAATCGGCAATAACTCCCCTTGTTCGGCAGAGGGCTGCGGCATAAAGAAGGAGGGAGCGAAGGAAAGCAAAGCGACCCAGATAGTGGTAAAAGGGGGAAACATCCCTGACAGGGCGGTCGTCGGCGCATTTTCTCCGATAAATGAAAAAATATATATAAAAAATAGCTTCAGAAAATTCCACGGAATCAATTAAAAAATTACCAAAAAGTCAAATTTTATCAATAGCAATATAATATCTTACAAAATAATTATGTTAATATTAATTATGTTGATAATTGTATGTACCCTGAGAATATATACATATATATATATATATATATATATATATATATATGAGAAGGTGACAGGGCCGGAGTCCATGTATACTGTATACACTATACATGCACTATGTATTATATAAATATACTGAGATATACTGAATACACACACACACACACATATATATATATATATATATATATATATATATATATAGCAGGGGGCTGGCGTCCCGCTATATCTCCCCCAGGTCTCTGACACATGTGGGGTTCAGGGCAGATCTGGAGTAGCCTCAGCACAGGGGCAGATCCCGGGCCAGAATAGGCTGCAGCTCTTACATTCCAGGGCAGATCCATGAGGTGACGAGAGGTGCGCGGGTCTGTCCTGTAACCCTGAGTCCGGTGACCCTATATTGCTCCTGTTGTGTTCCTGTGGCTGGTAGTAAGCCACACGTATAGTTAGGTTATCAGTTCTATTTAGTTATTTGCTCAGACGAGCAGGTTTTATTTTTATTTTATTTTTGCCTGACGTTAAAGGTACCTTTAAAACACATTTTTAACTTGTTGACACATAGGAATAGCATTAAGAAAACCTATAGCCCCCTATAGCAGGAGTCTATCTAGTCTGTGATATGGAGCCCCCTATAGCAGCAGTCTATCTAGTCTGTGATATGGAGCGCCCCCTATAGCAGCAGTCTATCTAGTCTGTGATATGGAGCGCCCCCTATAGCAGCAGTCTATCTAGTCTCTGATATGGAGCGCCCCCTATAGCAGCAGTCTATCTAGTCTGTGATATGGAGCGCCCCCTATAGCAGCAGTCTATCTAGTCTGTGATATGGAGCGCCCCCTATAGCAGCGGTCTATCTAGTCTCTGATGTGGAGCGCCCTATAGCAGCAGTCTATCTAGTCTCTGATATGGAGCGCCCCCTATAGCAGCAGTCTATCTAGTCTCTGATATGGAGCGCCCCCTATAGCAGCAGTCTATCTAGTCTGTGATATGGAGCGCCCCCTATAGCAGCAGTCTATCTAGTCTGTGATATGGAGCGCCCCCTATAGCAGCGGTCTATCTAGTCTCTGATGTGGAGCGCCCTATAGCAGCAGTCTATCTAGTCTCTGATATGGAGCGCCCCCTATAGCAGCAGTCTATCTAGTCTCTGATATGGAGCGCCCCCTATAGCAGCAGTCTATCTAGTCTCTGATATGGAGCGCCCCCTATAGCAGCAGTCTATCTAGTCTGTGATATGGAGCGCCTCCTATAGCAGCAGTCTATCTAGTCTCTGATATGGAGCGCCCCCTATAGCAGCAGTCTATCTAGTCTCTGATGTGGAGCGCCCCCTATAGCAGCAGTCTATGTAGTCTCTGATATGGAGCGCCCCCTATAGCAGCAGTCTATCTAGTCTGTGATATGGAGCGCCCCCTATAGCAGCGGTCTATCTAGTCTGTGATATGGAGCGCCCCCTATAGCAGCAGTCTATCTAGTCTGTGATATGGAGCGCCCCCTATAGCAGCAGTCTATCTAGTCTCTGATATGGAGCGCCCCCTATAGCAGCAGTCTATCTAGTCTGTGATATGGAGCGCCCCCTATAGCAGCAGTCTATCTAGTCTGTAATATGGAGCCCCCTATAGCAGCAGTCTATCTAGTCTGTGATATGGAGCGCCCCCTATAGCAGCGGTCTATCTAGTCTGTGATATGGAGCGCCCCCTATAGCAGCAGTCTATGTAGTCTCTGATGTGGAGTGCCCCCTATAGCAGCAGTCTATCTAGTCTCTGATATGGAGCGCCCCCTATAGCAGCGGTCTATCTAGTCTGTGATATGGAGCGCCCCCTATAGCAGCAGTCTATCTAGTCTGTGATATGGAGCGCCCCCTATAGCAGCAGTCTATCTAGTCTCTGATGTGGAGCGCCCTATAGCAGCAGTCTATCTAGTCTGTGATATGGAGCGCCCCCTATAGCAGCAGTCTATCTAGTCTCTGATATGGAGCCCCCTATAGCAGCAGTCTATCTAGTCTCTGATATGGAGCGCCCCCTATAGCAGCAGTCTATGTAGTCTCTGATATGGAGCCCCCTATAGCAGCAGTCTATCTAGTCTCTGATATGGAGCCCCCTATAGCAGCAGTCTATCTAGTCTGTGATATGGAGCCCCCTATAGCAGCAGTCTATCTAGTCTCTGATATGGAGCGCCCCCTATAGCAGCAGTCTATCTAGTCTCTGATATGGAGCCCCCTATAGCAGCAGTCTATCTAGTCTGTGATATGGAGCCCCCTATAGCAGCAGTCTATCTAGTCTCTGATATGGAGCGCCCCCTATAGCAGCAGTCTATCTAGTCTGTGATATGGAGCGCCCCCTATAGCAGCAGTCTATCTAGTCTCTGATATGGAGCGCCCCCTATAGCAGCGGTCTATCTAGTCTGTGATATGGAGCGCCCCCTATAGCAGCAGTCTATCTAGTCTCTGATGTGGAGCGCCCCCTATAGCAGCAGTCTATCTAGTCTCTGATGTGGAGCGCCCTATAGCAGCAGTCTATCTAGTCTCTGATATGGAGCGCCCCCTATAGCAGCAGTCTATCTAGTTTGTGATATGGAGCGCCCCCTATAGCAGCAGTCTATGTAGTCTCTGATGTGGAGCGCCCCCTATAGCAGCAGTCTATCTAGTCTCTGATATGGAGCCCCCTATAGCAGCGGTCTATCTAGTCTGTGATATGGAGCGCCCCCTATAGCAGCAGTCTATGTAGTCTCTGATGTGGAGCGCCCCCTATAGCAGCAGTCTATGTAGTCTCTGATGTGGAGCGCCCCCTATAGCAGCAGTCTATCTAGTCTCTGATATGGAGCCCCCTATAGCAGCAGTCTATCTAGTCTCTGATATGGAGCGCCCCCTATAGCAGCAGTCTATCTAGTCTCTGATATGGAGCGCCCCCTATAGCAGCAGTCTATCTAGTCTGTGATATGGAGCGCCCCCTATAGCAGCAGTCTATCTAGTCTGTGATATGGAGCGCCCCCTATAGCAGCGGTCTATCTAGTCTGTGATATGGAGCGCCCCCTATAGCAGCGGTCTATCTAGTCTGTGATATGGAGCGCCCCCTATAGCAGCAGTCTATCTAGTCTCTGATATGGAGCGCCCCCTATAGCAGCAGTCTATCTAGTCTGTGATATGGAGCGCCCCCTATAGCAGCAGTCTATCTAGTCTGTGATATGGAGCGCCCCCTATAGCAGCAGTCTATCTAGTCTGTGATATGGAGTCCAGGTGTCTCTGGAGACTTATGACATAGACAAGCCCACATGTTGTCGCCAGTGCGGCCAATCTCGCTCTCATCTTGTGATGTAAGGAGTTCCCTATAAGCCACGCCCCCTCCTTCATCTTCTGTACCTGGAGGAAGATCTAACAGATGAGACCTGACTTAAGATCTGGGCTCTGCACACCTGGACTCCAGGATCAATGGCTGCGCAGGTGTCCGAGACTCTCCCGTGTCTGGAGTACGTTATACACACCTTCCTCGGCTTCCTTTGATGCGTCTGACATATTCTTCAGCTTTCTTATTTCCTAGTGAGCCCGGGGCTTGGTGATCTTATATAGTCAGTTATAGGTACAATATAGAGTTAAGGAGTCTCGGATTTTGGGTGCCGCTGTTATATGTGCCCGGCAGAGAAACCTCGAGAACATGTACATGGCTGAGCTGTTGGCTGTCTGCTGTGGAGGTATATGGACGGCTCATGGTATACGGGTCTCTATTGATAGGCTCATGGTATACGGATCTCTATTGATAGGCTCATGGTATACGGGTCTCTAGTGATAGGCTCATGGTATACGGGTCTCTATTGATAGGCTCATGGTATACGGGTCTCTATTGATAGGCTCATGGTATACGGATCTCTATTGATAGGCTCATGGTATACGGATCTCTATTGATAGGCTCATGGTATACGGGTCTCTAGTGATAGGCTCATGGTATACGGGTCTCTATTGATAGGCTCATGGTATACGGGTCTCTATTGATAGGCTCATGGTATACGGATCTCTATTGATAGGCTCATGGTATACGGGTCTCTATTGATAGGCTCATGGTATACGGATCTCTATTGATAGGCTCATGGTATACGGATCTCTATTGATAGGCTCATGGTATACGGATCTCTATTGATAGGCTCATGGTATACGGGTCTCTAGTGATAGGCTCATGGTATACGGGTCTCTATTGATAGGCTCATGGTATACGGGTCTCTATTGATAGGCTCATGGTATACGGATCTCTATTGATAGGCTCATGGTATACGGGTCTCTATTGATAGGCTCATGGTATACGGATCTCTATTGATAGGCTCATGGTATACGGATCTCTATTGATAGGCTCATGGTATACGGATCTCTATTGATAGGCTCATGGTATACGGATCTCTATTGATAGGCTCATGGTATACGGATCTCTATTGATAGGCTCATGGTATACGGATCTCTATTGATAGGCTCATGGTATACGGATCTCTATTGATAGGCTCATGGTATACGGATCTCTATTGATAGGCTCATGGTATACGGATCTCTATTGATAGGCTCATGGTATACGGATCTCTATTGATAGGCTCATGGTATACGGATCTCTATTGATAGGCTCATGGTATACGGGTCTCTATTGATAGGCTCATGGTATACGGATCTCTATTGATAGGCTCATGGTATACGGATCTCTATTGATAGGCTCATGGTATACGGATCTCTATTGATAGGCTCATGGTATACGGGTCTCTATTGATAGGCTCATGGTATACGGATCTCTATTGATAGGCTCATGGTATACGGATCTCTATTGATAGGCTCATGGTATACGGATCTCTATTGATAGGCTCATGGTATACGGATCTCTATTGATAGGCTCATGGTATACGGATCTCTATTGATAGGCTCATGGTATACGGATCTCTATTGATAGGCTCATGGTATACGGATCTCTATTGATAGGCTCATGGTATACGGATCTCTATTGATAGGCTCATGGTATACGGGTCTCTATTGATAGGCTCATGGTATACGGATCTCTATTGATAGGCTCATGGTATACGGATCTCTATTGATAGGCTCATGGTATACGGATCTCTATTGATAGGCTCATGGTATACGGGTCTCTATTGATAGGCTCATGGTATACGGATCTCTATTGATAGGCTCATGGTATACGGATCTCTATTGATAGGCTCATGGTATACGGATCTCTATTGATAGGCTCATGGTATACGGGTCTCTATTGATAGGCTCATGGTATACGGGTCTCTAGTGATAGGCTCATGGTATACGGGTCTCTATTGATAGGCTCATGGTATACGGGTCTCTATTGATAGGCTCATGGTATACGGATCTCTATTGATAGGCTCATGGTATACGGGTCTCTATTGATAGGCTCATGGTATACGGATCTCTATTGATAGGCTCATGGTATACGGATCTCTATTGATAGGCTCATGGTATACGGATCTCTATTGATAGGCTCATGGTATACGGATCTCTAGTGATAGGCTCATGGTATACGGGTCTCTATTGATAGGCTCATGGTATACGGATCTCTATTGATAGGCTCATGGTATACGGATCTCTATTGATAGGCTCATGGTATACGGATCTCTATTGATAGGCTCATGGTATACGGATCTCTATTGATAGGCTCATGGTATACGGATCTCTATTGATAGGCTCATGGTATACGGATCTCTATTGATAGGCTCATGGTATACGGATCTCTAGTGATAGGCTCATGGTATACGGGTCTCTATTGATAGGCTCATGGTATACGGATCTCTAGTGAAAGAACAAGGCGTTCTATATTTTGTGTACTATGAAAGCCGTTGGTGTCGTAAAGGAAAGCCCTCGTCCTCTAAGGCCTGGTTCACATCTGTATCCGAGTCTCTGTTGCAATGTCTGTCTAAAATAGCTGGACAGAAAAGTCCTACGAGCCCAACTTTATCTGTCTGGTGATTCCAGTTAAAAAGAATGGCCATCCAATGGATCCTGTTACCCTATTAGAGTCGATGGGGTCCCTCGGGTTCACTGTCTGTTCTACTGGTGGATCCAAAGAACGGACACACTGACCATAGTGGGAAGCACTGTGATGTCCTCCATCTTGTGGACTATGACAAAAACCACTCTTGTATGGGAAAGACATCGAAGCCACGTAAACCTACTGATGTCCTCCATCTTTGTGTGCTATCATGAAAATCACTGTTGTAAGGAAAAGACATTGTCATTGAAGCCACGTAAACCTTCTGATGTCCTCCATCTTGTGGACTATGGTGAAAACCACTGTTGTACAGGAAAGACATTGTCATTGAAGCCACGTAAACCTTCTGATGTCCTCCATCTTGTGGACTATGGTGAAAACCACTGTTGTACAGGAAAGACATTGTCATTGAAGCCACGTATACCTACTGATGTCCTCCATCTTGTGGACTATGATGAAAACCACTGTTGTACGGGAAAGACATTGTCATTGAAGCCACGTAAACCTTCTGATGTCCTCCATCTTGTGGACTATGATGAAAACCACTGTTGTACGGGAAAGACATTGTCATTAAAGCCACGTAAACCTACTGATGTCCTCCATCTTGTGGACTATGATGAAAACCACTCTTTTAAGGGAGAGATATTGCCATCGAAGCCACGTATACCTACTGATGTCCTCCATCTTGTGGACTATGGTGAAAACCACTCTTTTAAGGGAGAGATATTGCCATCGAAGCCACGTATACCTACTGATCTCCTCCATCTTGTGTATTATGATGAAAACCACTGTTGTACGGGAAAGATATCGACATGGAAGCCACGTAAACCTACTGATGTCCTCCATCTTGTGTACTATGACAAAAACTACTCTTGTAAAGGAAAGGCATCGACATTGAAGCCACGTAAACCTACTGATGTCCTCCATCTTGTGTACTATGACAAATACCATTAGTGTTGTAAAGGAAAGACAGAGAATTGTTTTATAATTAATACATATTTAATTATCAATATAGAGTTAACACATCTAGCAATGTACAGGTAACACAATGGGATAAGGGAACGCCATGACTAATGTGCTGTCAGTAGGATCCAGAGTAAGACTTTGAGGTCACAACAACAGTAGCAGAGCGATCACAACACTGTCCCGACACATTATCTCTGAAAATATATACTCTCACTAATATATACATGTATTCATAAAATAAATAGTCATAAAAAACATCATCCAACGTAAGAAATACAAAAAAAACCTCATGAGCTAATCTGTACATAGCTTTGGATTGTAATATTACACATGACACGGGGAGGAGAAGGGCGACAGGTGGACACCGAAAGGTTCTCAATCACGGCTGGAACAGTGAAGACGAGGACAACACGACGTGTTATGGCGGACTCGGCCTGGTGGCGGCTTGTTGCCAGCGTGGT
This sequence comes from Leptodactylus fuscus, assembly GCF_031893055.1. Lineage (NCBI taxonomy): Eukaryota > Metazoa > Chordata > Amphibia > Anura > Leptodactylidae > Leptodactylus > Leptodactylus fuscus. Next base: position 267,223 of record NW_027440143.1, on the reverse strand, counting down.
CATCCCACGAGTCACATGTACGGATGGTTCCCGCAGGTCACCGACCTGATTGACAGACATTGTCGCACTTTTTTTCATTCAAAAATCAAAACCAACTTTTTGTTTTTTCCATCAAGAACTGAGTGAACCTTGTCTCCAAGGCGCGGAGCTGCGGACACTCTTCTCCCAGTCCCCATATCTGATCCCATCAGTAAGATCTGGCCGGTTCTCGGCGCGCTGCCTATTGCACTCTCCTTGTTCTCCGGTGAGTTTAAGACCTTTCTAGAAACTGTAACACAATGTTATCCGAAGATGAATTAGTAAAAAACTTCACATCTTATTTTTTATCTTAAAAAAACCTATCGTCTAAACAATTTCTTTCATAGAAAGAAAACAATTATATTTGTATAGTTAATATAAGGTGGATAGCAGCATTGTAAGGGAAGAAGAAACCATCCGGAATCGTGCTGTCTGTACTCCGACCAAGTGTCCCCCCCCCTCGCCGGAACCTTCCATTCTCCCCACGTCTGGTCACATCAGCCCTCATCGGTCCCTTGTCAGTATTTTGTATGTTGATGTGGACTTTAATTTCTTGCTACAAAGGAAAATGGTCAAAATGTAGAGCAAGAAAGCTCTCTATACTTAAAGGGGTTTTCCGGGGAAAAATAGACATATTTTATTTTTTAAAGGGCCATGAATGGGTTGATAAGTGCGCCCATATAACTTTAGCAGTGTTTTGAGTGATTTGTGGGACTCTGGGAAGGCCTGGCATCTTCTGCATTTGTTTACTAGGTGTAGCTTCCTGCTGCAATGCATTCAAGTAGTTATAGGCTCTCACACTATATCCCTTCCTCTCACTCCTCCCCTTCCTCTAACTCCTCCCTCTCACTCCTCCTCCTCCCTCTCACTCCTCCCCCTTCCTCACTCCTCCCCCTCCCTCCTCCCCTTCCTCTAACTCCTCCCCCCTCCCTGTCTCCCTAGCTATTCCTCCCACTGCTAGCCCTTCCCAGCTAACTCAGCCCACCCCCGTACTCCATTATACATTACTGTCTTCTTCCTGTCTTCCTTCTGTGGGAAAGCGCAGCACTGTGCTGTGGTCTTCAATACTTCTCTATTACGCAGACATGGGCGGTTACTTCAGGCTCCCAGCTTGCGCAATAGAGATATATTGTCCGCTTCAGCGCTAAGCCAGATTCTGACTCTGTTGCGCATGTGCGTGTTGACGTCAAGGAAGTAGGAGGAGCCGTTCCCTGGGGAAGCTTAGACAAGAAGAAGATAGATATGTATGATGGACTGGATGGGCGGGGGGAGTAGTAGTGACTGTCCATTCTGGAAATGGTGAAATGAATTATCACCGGATAATCTGAAAATGTCCCTGGGTCCCATTTTTGATGAATAATGTAATTTATAAAGTAGGAGGTTGTTTAGATTAGTGTAGGGAGTTATAGTGATCCCGGACAACCCCTTTAAGGTTGTAACTCTAAGCTTCGATGACAAGAATTCTATGGAGAAGCTACAAAGTTGGGAACTGAACCAGAAGGAGGCAGTGGAAGGATCTCCATCTTGTACGGCCAGAGAGGACAAATAAGAGACAGATGTAGTCCAGAGGGGACACCAGAGACCGGTGGTGGAGACACAGCGCACTCATCTCAATGGCTTTGTGTAATGTATCTACTCTGGTAGAAGGAGAATGCAGATGTCACTGTCCCGTAAATCCCTCGGTAACAATCAGTCATATCCCGGTTATTGCTCAGGTGACACCCGAGACATGTTGTCTAGAACTGGCAGTAAGAGAACTCCAGATGGGACATTTCCTTGGTCCAGTCATTGCCATGATTCCTGACACTTCTGGATGCAGTTACCATTTTTCTTGACCAATGGACATTGTCATCAAGGCTACTATCTGCGAAAAGAGTTTGAGAATCTCAACACAAGCCAATGACATTTTCAAAGATGCAAAGTCTATTCAAGAAGATACTACATGAATGTCGTCTTAGAGTGGCCGAGGTCATGTGTTTGTCATGGTTATGTTCTATCTGCAACATGTTCATTATGGTCTCCTGGCCACGGGAACCTGACCATCGTGTCATACTTAAGATGTGGCAGCTTAGGCAGAACATGCCTCGTCTACTTGTAGAGATCGTACCGTGTTCTCCGAGTCTTAGAAGACAGGCAGTGTTTTTGTGCTACAGTAGAAACATTGGATCTGGAATGTTAAACGTTTCGATTCTGTTCTTATCCATCAGAGTTGACCCTTTGCTAACTATCAGCTGAAAGTAGAGACTGGCACAATATTACGCCTACGTTCTGCTTCATGGTAACAGGTTAGAACGTTTCATCAACATTGGGTTTCAACAATGAGTTTCAAGACATTTCCACTGAAGTAAAAGGCTACTCTCCGGGGCTTCTTGGAACGTCCAAGACGCTGTAGGACACTAGTCAAAGAGTTAATAGTCATATTGTAAGGACTCACTGAGCCAAGCCTGGACAACACAGTCTTCAGTCTATGGTTTGGAAGAGTCTTGTTACTGAGTCCTTGCCTATTTGCATGTGTGGACATCATAGACCCTTATGCATTCCTGACAACTGACATAGCAACACCAATGAAAGATGCAATGACATTTTTCTTTTCTTTTCTCAGTCCTTGTGTTGTGTCCTCGTCCACAGCATAAGAGATCGCACCCATCAATCCCATGAGAGGTGACGTTACATATCCTGTCCCGTGTCCCAAACGATCCAGTCTCAGGGTTGGGCTCACAAAAATTGGGAGAGCTCTCGTAGTAAATGAGATCCCGCTCAGTCGGTGGCTTGAAGAAAGTATATTTTGGCCGAAGGGTCTCGACCCAGCCACGCGATTCTCGATGCTTCTCCACAACCATCTCCGATGCACTGTCGTACTTGTCCTTGAGATAATCTCCAATCATTCTAAAATCTGGCTGTGACCACCAGCATGTCTTCACCTCGCAGCTCCCGGATAACCCGTGACACTTACATTTCAGATGTCTGTGGTCTGTGATGGACTGTAGAAGAAGAAAGAAACAAGAAGAGCTTTAATCTGCAATACCATGACCAAAAATAGACCAATACATAGGGAAAAGAAACAGCCTGGTGTTAGAAACTCTCTGCTGTCACATCATTATCTCAAGGGTTACTGAGACGGCTAGATGGTTGTCAGTGCCAATGTTCAGATATGACCTTTTACCGTCTCCACCAACTCCAGTTCTTTGCATCTGCGCTCACCATCTGTAATCGGGGGAGCAAAGCATTTCCTGCAGGATTGTTTACCAGCCTCCAATGAAGTCTTACACAATTCTACCCAAAACTTGCTGAAAGGGAACCTTATACTACCAATTTAAGCATTTTTCGACATTCAATAGGCTCCTCTTGGTTTGGTTTGGCACAGTTAGCCGTCTAGTTAGCATATCCTTCACCAAAAATGCTCAGGAACGGTGGGGGCAAAAGAAAAAATTACAACTACCCGGAATAAGGTTAAAGGCATCTATTAGATAGTAGTGGTTGTAGTAGTAGTTAGTTGTAGTAGTAGTTAGTTGTAATTTTTTCTTTTGCCCCCACCGTTCCTGAGCAGTTTTGGTGAAGGATATGCTGGCTGGTAAACAATCCTACAGGAAATGTTCTGGTCTCCCGATTACAGATAGTGAGCGCAGGCCAGTCGTTCTCAATATTCCTAAGCCAACTACCCCTAAAAATACATCTCACCCTGAGACATACTACAGGTAGATAATACTGGGTGTAGACCTGCGGGAAGACCCTGAAACTCATGTGGTTCATATATAATCTCTAAAGACCTTAAGAAATATCTTAGCCCCAGGGCAATTTGTCACTATGGCGCATAGTAAAGGTGTATATGTACTGTATACAGTCCTATGAAAAAGTTTGGGCACCCCTATTAATCTTAATCATTTTTTGTTCTAAATATTTTGGTGTTTGCAACAGCCATTTCAGTTTGATATATCTAATAACTGATGGACACAGTAATATTTCAGGATTGAAATGAGGTTTATTGTACTAACAGAAAATGTGCAATATGCATTAAACCAAAATTTGACCGGTGCGAAAGTATGGGCACCCTTATCATTTTATTGATTTGAATTCCCCTAACTACTTTTTACTGACTTACTGAAGCACAAAATTGGTTTTGTAACCTCAGTGAGCTTTGAACTTCATAGCCAGGTGTATCCAATCATGAGAAAAGGTATTTAAGGTGGCCAATTGCAAGTTGTTCTCCTATTTGAATCTCCTCTGAAGAGTGGCATCATGGGCTACTCAAAACAACTCTCAAATGATCTGAAAACAAAGATTGTTCAACATAGTTGTTTAGGGGAAGGATACAAAAAGCTGTCTCAGAGATTTAACCTGTCAGTTTCCACTGTGAGGAACATAGTAAGGAAATGGAAGAGCACAGGGACAGTTCTTGTTAAGCCCAGAAGTGGCAGGCCAAGAAAAATATCAGAAAGGCAGAGAAGAAGAATGGTGAGAAGAGTCAAGGACAATCCACAGACCACCTCCAAAGAGCTGCAGCATCATCTTGCTGCAGATGGTGTCACTGTGCATCGGTCAACTATACAGCGCACTTTGCACAAGGAGAAGCTGTATGGGAGAGTGATGAGAAAGAAGCCGTTTCTGCACGTACGCCACAAATAGAGTTGCCTGAGGTATGAAAAAGCACATTTGGACAAGGCAGCTTCATTTTGGAAACAAAAATTGAGTTGTTTGCTTATAAAAAAAAGGCGTTATGCATGGCGTCCAAAAAGAAACAGCATTCCAAGAAAAACACATGCTACCCACTGTAAAATTTGGTGGAGGTTCCATCATGCTTTGGGGCTGTGTGGCCAATGCCGGCATCGGGAATCTTGTTAAAGTTGAGGGTTGCATGGATTCCACTCAGTATCAGCAGATTCTTGAGAATAATGTTCAAGAATCAGTGACGAAGTTGAAGTTACGCCGGGGATAGATATTTCAGCAAGACAATGATCCAAAACACCGCTCCAAATCCTCAGGCATTCATGCAGAGGAACAATTACAATGTTCTGGAATGGCCATCCCAGTCCCCAGACCTGAATATCATTGAACATCTGTGGGATGATTGGAAGCGGGCTGTCCATGCTCGGCGACCATCTAACTTAACTGAACTTGAATTGTTTGTCCAAAATACCTTTATCCAGGATCCAGGAACTGATTAAAAGCTACAGGAAGCGACTAGAGGCTGTTATCTGTGCAAAAGGAGGATCTACTAAATATTAATGTCACTTTTCTGTTGAGGTGCCCATACTTTTGCACCGGTCACATTTTGGTTTAATGCATATTGCACATTTTCTGTTAGTACAATAAACCTCATTCCAATCCTGAAATATTACTGTGTCCATCAGTTATTAGATATATCAAACTGAAAAGGCTGCTGCAAACACCAAAATATTTAGAACTAAAAATGATTAAGATTAATAGGGGTGCCCAAACTTTTTCATAGGACTGTATATCCACCAGTTAGTGCAGAACATGTGAGACTGTCAGTAAGTCTCCCATATAACTCCGGCAGTGCCCGGCTTACTCACCGTTCTTCCCGCCTCATTGTTGTGTCTGTTCATCGCTGACCGAGCGTCTGGTCTGTACTCTCGAGCGTCTGCAAACTCTCGAGACACCATACTTCCGAAGTCCATGTCTTCACTGCAGCCGCCCCATTTCCAGCCTTCACCCGGGGGTCCCTTGTGATGGTTGTCACATCCGCAGATAGTCGCAGATCCCTCGGCGCAGGCTCTGGTGACAGCAAAGGCTACTCCAGCCGAGGCGATGGCGTGAACAAAGGCAGACTCTCGTGTCGCTGGAAATGAATGGAGGAAAATTAGATTAAATTCCAAATCGGTTCTTAGAGACGGCGGTATCACACAGACAAACATACAAGATGAGGGAGGTAGCATCACATGTGATAGGCTTAGATACATAAGCTCAGACAGATACAGGGTAAGTACTGAGGAAGTCGCTATGAAAGTGTCCGTGTCAGTCACTATGTATCTGCATATGTGAGTATCTGAACGTTACAGTGTGTATATAGGTATGTGTGTCTATGTGAATCCCTGTGTGTATTTGTATACATATGTCTACATGTGTCTGTGTGGTTGTCTATCTATATGAGTCTAAGTATCGGTATATATACTCTCCTCAATACTGAAATTTCACCACCAAGATGGATAAGCGGTAAGGTTACATGAATGAAGTAGCCAGCGGCACTAAGATCTACAAGTGATCACCAATCTGTGACCTGTCGGAGAGGCATAAAATCCAGATTGAAAGCAAAGTTTTTTAGCCACGTGAAACCTCGAAGATCAGATCACATGTGGTGGAATGATTGTGCGATGTCTCCTGTTCATCACCATACCAGGTCATCTCCTGCGGTGAACTGAGAGGATCCTCGACAGACCTTGGTTTATCACTCCGTAGATCAATACACACCTAGGCCAAGATGTCACCACTGGTCAATATTGGTGGTTGGGAGAACAACAATGAAGTGGATGACATCAAGAAGTGCCGGGAAGAGGCGACCACTGCATGGGAGATCGTCTGATTGGAAGGATGGCACATGGGGATCCAGTCTGTATTGCAAGTGAAATTGAAAGTCACATCCTAAGCCTAGGGTGCAAACAGTGCAGGCACAGACCATCAGAAGGGGTTAACACCACTATGGGCTACAATCAAGTTGCTTCCAACTGCAGGTGATCCACTGACCTGATGTCATCGCTCTCACAGGATATCATGGTGCAAAGGAAGACGGTAATAGAGGCTGAAATAGAGGTCTTCATTGATGGGTCCTGGAATGGAGGTCTATCCTCTATAGTGATGAGTCCTGGAATGGAGGTCTATCCTCTATATAGTGAGGAGTCCTGGAATGGAGGTCTATCCTCTATAGTGATGAGTCCTGGAATGGAGGTCTATCCTCTATAGTGATGGGTCCTGGAATGGAGGTCTATCCTCTATAGTGAGGAGTCCTGGAATGGAGGTCTATCCTCTATAGTGATGTGTCCTGGAATGGAGGTCTATCCTCTATAGTGATGTGTCCTGGAATGGAGGTCTATCCTCTATAGTGATGAGTCCTGGAATGGAGGTCTATCCTCTATAGTGATGGGTCCTGGAATGGAGGTCTATCCTCTATAGTGAGGAGTCCTGGAATGGAGGTCTATCCTCTATAGTGATGTGTCCTGGAATGGAGGTCTATCCTCTATAGTGAGGAGTCCTGGAATGGAGGTCTATCCTCTATAGTGAGGAGTCCTGGAATGGAGGTCTATCCTCTATAGTGAGGAGTCCTGGAATGGAGGTCTATCCTCTATAGTGATGAGTCCTGGAATGGAGGTCTATCCTCTATAGTGAGGAGTCCTGGAATGGAGGTCTATCCTCTATATAGTGAGGAGTCCTGGAATGGAGGTCTATCCTCTATATAGTGATGTGTCCTGGAATGGAGGTCTATCCTCTATAGTGAGGAGTCCTGGAATGGAGGTCTATCCTCTATAGTGATGAGTCCTGGAATGGAGGTCTATCCTCTATAGTGAGGAGTCCTGCTATTGGAGGTCTATCCTCTATATAGTGATGTGTCCTGGAATGGAGGTCTATCCCCTATAGTGAGGAGTCCTGGAATGGAGGTCTATCCTCTATATAGTGATGTGTCCTGGAATGGAGGTCTATCCTCTATAGTGATGTGTCTTGGAAAGGAGGTCTATCCTCTATAGTGAGGAGTCCTGGAATGGAGGTCTATCCTCTATAGTGATGTGTCCTGGAATGGAGGTCTCTCCTCTATAGTGATGTGTCCTGGAATGGAGGTCTATCCTCTATAGTGATGTGTCCTGGAATGGAGGTCTCTCCTCTATAGTGATGTGTCCTGGAATGGAGGTCTATCCTCTATAGTGATGTGTCCTGGAATGGAGGTCTATCCTCTATATAGTGAGGAGTCCTGGTATTGGAGGTCTATCCTCTATAGTGAGGAGTCCTGGAATGGAGGTCTATCCTCTATAGTGAGGAGTCCTGGAATGGAGGTCTATCCTCTATATAGTGAGGAGTCCTGGAATGGAGGTCTATCCTCTATAGTGATGAGTCCTGGAATGGAGGTCTATCCTCTATAGTGATGTGTCCTGGAATGGAGGTCTATCCTCTATAGTGATGTGTCCTGGAATGGAGGTCTCTCCTCTATAGTGATGTGTCCTGGAATGGAGGTCTATCCTCTATAGTGATGTGTCCTGGAATGGAGGTCTATCCTCTATATAGTGAGGAGTCCTGGAATGGTGGTCTCTCCTCTATAGTGATGTGTCCTGGAATGGAGGTCTATCCTCTATAGTGAGGAGTCCTGGAATGGTGGTCTCTCCTCTATAGTGATGTGTCCTGGAATGGAGGTCTATCCTCTATAGTGAGGAGTCCTGGAATGGAGGTCTATCCTCTATAGTGATGGGTCCTGGAATGGAGGTCTATCCTCTATAGTGAGGAGTCCTGGAATGGAGGTCTATCCTCTATAGTGATGAGTCCTGGAATGGAGGTCTATCCTCTATAGTGAGGAGTCCTGGAATGGAGGTCTATCCTCTATAGTGATGTGTCCTGGAATGGAGGTCTATCCTCTATAGTGAGGAGTCCTGGAATGGAGGTCTATCCTCTATATAGTGAGGAGTCCTGGAATGGAGGTCTATCCTCTATATAGTGAGGAGTCCTGGAATGGAGGTCTATCCTCTATAGTGAGGAGTCCTGGAATGGAGGTCTATCCTCTATATAGTGAGGAGTCCTGGTATTGGAGGTCTATCCTCTATAGTGATGAGTCCTGGAATGGAGGTCTATCCTCTATAGTGATGTGTCCTGGAATGGAGGTCTATCCTCTATAGTGAGGAGTCCTGGAATGGAGGTCTATCCTCTATAGTGATGAGTCCTGGAATGGAGGTCTATCCTCTATATAGTGAGGAGTCCTGGAATGGAGGTCTATCCTCTATAGTGATGTGTCCTGGAATGGAGGTCTATCCTCTATATAGTGATGTGTCCTGGAATGGAGGTCTATCCTCTATAGTGAGGAGTCCTGGAATGGAGGTCTATCCTCTATAGTGATGTGTCCTGGAATGGAGGTCTATCCTCTATATAGTGATGTGTCCTGGAATGGAGGTCTATCCTCTATAGTGAGGAGTCCTGGAATGGAGGTCTATCCTCTATAGTGAGGAGTCCTGGAATGGAGGTCTATCCTCTATAGTGAGGAGTCCTGGAATGGAGGTCTATCCTCTATAGTGATGAGTCCTGGAATGGAGGTCTATCCTCTATAGTGATGTGTCCTGGAATGGAGGTCTATCCTCTATAGTGATGTGTCCTGGAATGGAGGTCTATCCTCTATATAGTGATGTGTCCTGGAATGGAGGTCTATCCTCTATATAGTGATGTGTCCTGGAATGGAGGTCTATCCTCTATATAGTGATGTGTCCTGGAATGGAGGTCTATCCTCTATAGTGATGTGTCCTGGAATGGAGGTCTATCCCCTATAGTGATGGGTCCTGGAATGGAGGTCTATCCTCTATAGTGATGTGTCCTGGAATGGAGGTCTATCCTCTATAGTGATGTGTCCTGGAATGGAGGTCTATCCTCTATATAGTGATGTGTCCTGGAATGGAGGTCTATCCTCTATATAGTGATGTGTCCTGGAATGGAGGTCTATCCTCTATATAGTGATGTGTCCTGGAATGGAGGTCTATCCTCTATAGTGATGTGTCCTGGAATGGAGGTCTATCCCCTATAGTGATGGGTCCTGGAATGGAGGTCTATCCCCTATAGTGATATGTCCTGGAATGGAGGTCTATCCCCTATAGTGATATGTCCTGGAATGGAGGTCTATCCCCTATAGTGAGGAGTCCTGGAATGGAGGTCTATCCTCTTTAGGGATAAGCCCTGCTATTGTCTCGGACACAATGAAGGTCAGATATTTCTCTGGCGTCCAAATGGACAACACCATGAAGAGGACTTCACAAGGGAACATCACGCCAGTCCTACTCCTGGCACAATGGTGTGGAGTGGTATAACGTAGCCGGACCCTTTGGTCTATATTTCAGGTACACTAACAATTCGGTATTACATTGATCTGGTCGGTGAACCGGTAGTGCAGCCATTTCTACAAGGTGTCCCCGGATCCTTTATAGAAGAGGACAATGCCAGGCCGCTTGTAGTGCACGTTGCTCCCTAAATGTCTCCGGAAATCTCCCACCCAGCACATTTGGGACCTCATTGGTAAATGGGGCGGCCAGCAGACAATCCTGGTGATCTGTGCCCAGAAAGACAATCCTCAGACAACCTCACTCCTAACATGCCAAGGTGTATAAGGGCAGGGAATCCTGCGGGGGGCGCTCACACTCCATACTGTTTTCCACTTTTTATCATTTACATAAGAGTAACTTGTCTATCCATCCAGGGGACGTCTCCTTGGTGGTGGAGTTTGTGTATCTGTAGGTCTATGTGTGTAGACCTCTCTCACTAGTAGCCATACTGGTCCAATTTCTTTCCTACATATACACAGCACACAATATGGGCACAGTATGGCAGTAGTTACTATCACACACATTTTTTGTCTTGCGTTCCCTCGTGGCTCCAGCCTTTTGTTTGTTTTCTAACAATAGAAGAAGTGCTAGAAATACCGTTACCCTGAGCTGAACCCAGAAAATTTCCGGATCATTTCTGTCACCAGTAAATCTGCTGGGCTCTTCTCCATAATGAAGCTATCAAGCCAAGTTGTAGCCGCTGCCAGGTATTCACTAGAGCAGATATGTCTCCTGGGAACAGGCTGCAACGTGCTCAGGACATAGAGGCCAGGACCAGGACGTCCATCTCCCGCACCCCCCTAATTAAAGGGTGTGAGGAACTTTATGGCTGACACCAAGGATAACATATCTGTGACCAGCGATGACCCCGTGGAATAAACATAAGGCACTGTACAGGTCTACATGATGCTCGGGAGGGGGGTTCATATTTTATACATTTCTCAGTTTTTGAGATCAGAGACCTGAAATCTGATATACGGGTAAGGGTATAGACCCGGACAGTGACCGCTGTCCAGCTGAGGTGTGGTCATGACCCAACACAACTATCTCAGATGCCGTTGACTTTGTTCTACAAGTTAGCTTAGCCTTTGAGCCGAATACAGTCCAATGAGTATTGTAACCAGCAGAGTGCCGCCTGTCATGTGACTTCTAGGACTGCATTGGTATAACTTTATGAATCGGACCCCCAGAACCTCCTACCACATTTTGGTAGTGATTTCTATGGAAGGAAATATATTGAAAACATATTCTCCTTGTCAGTCATATCTCCTGCGAGCAGTGAGGCTCTGCCATCCATCCATCCATCCCAAGCCCACCCCTGTACATGGGACTGCTTGCCCAAACATTTCTGTGGTGTGAAGATAATGGAAATCCTGAAGATACCGGACATGGGCAATACTGGAGGGGCAACAAGATGCCTCTGTGAAGGTCTCGTGGAGGCCCAAGGGCCGGACATGGGCAATACTGGAGGGGCAACAAGATGCCTCTGTGAAGGTCTGGGATGACAAGGTCTGGTGGAGGCCCAAGGGCCGGACATGGGCAATACTGGAGGGGCAACCAGATGCCTCAGTGAAGGTCTGGTGAAGGCCTAAGGGCTGGACATGGGCAATACTGGATGGGCAACAAGATGCCTCTGTGAATGTCTGGTGGAGGCCCAAGGGCCAGACATGCGCAATACTGGAGGGGCAACAAGATGCCTCTGTGAAGGTCTGGGATGACAAGGTCTGGTGGAGGCCCAAGGGCCGGACATGGGCAATACTGGAGGGGCAACCAGATGCCTCAGTGAAGGTCTGGTGAAGGCCTAAGGGCTGGACATGGGCAATACTGGATGGGCAACAAGATGCCTCTGTGAATGTCTGGTGGAGGCCCAAGGGCCAGACATGCGCAATACTGGAGGGGCAACCAGATGCCTCAGTGAAGGTCTAGTGGAGGCCCAAGGGCCGGACATGAGTAATACTGGAGGGGCAACAAGATGTCTCTGTTAAGGTCTTGTGGAGGCCCAAGGGCCGGACATGGGCAATACTGGATGGGCAACAAGATGCCTCTGACAAGGTCTGGTGGAGGCCCAAGGGCCGGACATGGGCAATACTGGATGGGCAACAAGATGCCTCAGTGAAGGTCAGGTGGAGGCCTAAGGGCCGGACATGTAGCGAGACCTGTGCAGCCAATATGGGACAGCTCATGAGCATCATGTTATATTTTCCATACAGAATCTCATGTACAGCGGCAGAAATAGTTGTGCCCAATGTGTACGAACCTTTATAGTCCACGCTATTGGAATCTGGTTTATAAAAATCCAAAAAAAGAGACAATGGAAGAAAAGTCATCAGCGATGGTTCACAGCAGAGGAAGACGAGGGGTGAAAAGGTCTCAGATTCCTTCCCTTGATCAATAGAATATCTGCCTGTGACAAGTGAAAATTGGAAGAAAAGTGGTGGGACAATAGGATTGCACCAGGCCCACCTGAGGACTGAATGGGAGGTTCTGTTTGAGAGGTCTGATCACATGTGACAATTCCCCTTAACCCTGCCCGACCGGTATGGCAAATCGTCCTTATTACCTGCTGGGAGAATGAATCCCCCTTTGTGTTGGCACTGTCACGCCGCATTATGTGCACAATGGCCTCAGATATTTTATATGAAATTCACCCTCGGCAGTGATTAGCAAGGACCAACTAAGTCATAGCAACCTAGAAATATGCATTGGAAGGGCCTCGTTGTCGGCCAAAAGGGAAATCCCTATTGAAATGGTTTAATAAAACAATCTAAAGGGCGTGTGAATTGTGGGCGAGCGCTCTCACTTTTTTCTCTTTGGCTTAATCTCATGGTCTCCGAGATATTGTGCTTGCGGCATATCCCAGCAGGGAGTGGACCAGGGTCTCCCGTCAACTTCTTTTACAGAAACTTTTTCATTTTATGCTGGTGCCACCGCCTCCCACAGAAAGGAGAAACACGTATTTATCAAAAGAAGAGCCCCCCGAACACATCCTAAACGGTAACCATTCCTCTTCCGCAGGTCGTAGGTCGTCACCTGGATTCTAGGGTCATCTTTTCAGCTCCCGCTGAACCTTACAACGTGTCACCTTCAGGCAATGAACTCTGGAAGGAGAAGCCAAAGCTGGAAGACTCTGCACGACTGGTTAACTAACAGCTAGCAGGGTCCGAAAGGAAAGGAATTGCCGCCTGTCATGTGACCAGCATCATATCCTTCTATACGGGGGTTAGTATATACTTATCTCCCCGGCCACGGAAATATAGAAAGGACAACTCCACCTAGACCGACTGTTAGTCCATGGTTACCTTGTAGCAAACAACCTGGTTATTATAGCAATGCTACTAATATCACTGGTCCAACTTCTAATACTGACAACCAGCCTGTATATATCATGTGAGAGGTAGTCACAGCCCCGCCCCCTGTTACTGACAACCAGCTGTATATACCATGTCTGAGAGGTAGTCACAGCCCCGCCCCCTGTTACTGACAACCAGCTGTATATACCATGTCTGAGAGGTAGTCACAGCCCCGCCCCCTGTTACTGACAACCAGCTGTATATACCATGTCTGAGAGGTAGTCACAGCCCCGCCCCCTGTTACTGACAACCAGCTGTATATATCATGTCTGAGGTTGTCACAGCCCCGCCCCCTGTTACTGACAACCAGCCTGTATATATCATGTCTGAGAGGTAGTCACAGCCCCGCCCCCTGTTACTGACAACCAGCCTGTATATATCATGTCTGAGAGGTTGTCACAGCCCCGCCCCCTGTTACTGACAACCAGCTGTATATATCATGTCTGAGAGGTAGTCACAGCCCCGCCCCCTGTTACTGACAACCAGCTGTATATATCATGTCTGAGAGGTTGTCACAGCCCCGCCCCCTGTTACTGACAACCAGCCTGTATATATCATGTCTGAGAGGTAGTCACAGCCCCGCCCCCTGTTACTGACAACCAGCCTGTATATATCATGTCTGAGAGGTTGTCACAGCCCCGCCCCCTGTTACTGACAACCAGCTGTATATACCATGTCTGAGAGGTAGTCACAGCCCCGCCCCCTGTTACTGACAACCAGCTGTATATATCATGTCTGAGGTTGTCACAGCCCCGCCCCCTGTTACTGACAACCAGCCTGTATATATCATGTCTGAGAGGTAGTCACAGCCCCGCCCCCTGTTACTGACAACCAGCCTGTATATATCATGTCTGAGAGGTTGTCACAGCCCCGCCCCCTGTTACTGACAACCAGCTGTATATATCATGTCTGAGAGGTAGTCACAGCCCCGCCCCCTGTTACTGACAACCAGCTGTATATATCATGTCTGAGAGGTTGTCACAGCCCCGCCCCCTGTTACTGACAACCAGCCTGTATATATCATGTCTGAGAGGTAGTCACAGCCCCGCCCCCTGTTACTGACAACCAGCCTGTATATATCATGTCTGAGAGGTAGTCACAGCCCCGCCCCCTGTTACTGACAACCAGCTGTATATATCATGTGAGAGGTAGTCACAGCCCCGCCCCCTGTTACTGACAACCAGCCTGTATATATCATGTCTGAGAGGTTGTCACAGCCCCGCCCCCTGTTACTGACAACCAGCCTGTATATATCATGTCTGAGAGGTAGTCACAGCCCCGCCCCCTGTTACTGACAACCAGCCTGTATATATCATGTCTGAGAGGTAGTCACAGCCCCGCCCCCTGTTACTGACAACCAGCCTGTATATATCATGTCTGAGAGGTAGTCACAGCCCCGCCCCCTGTTACTGACAACCAGCCTGTATATATCATGTCTGAGAGGTAGTCACAGCCCCGCCCCCTGTTACTGACAACCAGCCTATATATATCATGTCTGAGAGGTAGTCACAGCCCCGCCCCCTGTTACTGACAACCAGCTGTATATATCATGTCTGAGAGGTAGTCACAGCCCCGCCCCCTGTTACTGACAACCAGCTGTATATACCATGTCTGAGAGGTAGTCACAGCCCCGCCCCCTGTTACTGACAACCAGCTGTATATATCATGTCTGAGAGGTAGTCACAGCCCCGCCCCCTGTTACTGACAACCAGCTGTATATATCATGTCTGAGAGGTAGTCACAGCCCCGCCCCCTGTTACTGACAACCAGCTGTATATATCATGTCTGAGAGGTAGTCACAGCCCCGCCCCCTGTTACTGACAACCAGCTGTATAGATCATGCCTGACAGGTTGTCACAGGACACATGGTTTATGCCTATAACACGTTCCTTACGTTCGCTCAGTGGAAAATCTGAGTAACTTTTCTGGAAATCTCAGTAAATCAGTTCCTTGCTGTACAAGCCATCACACGGCTCCTGACAGGATTCTTCTGCTTTTACATCAATCATCGATGGAAAATCCTTGACAGGACTTTTATAGTGTAAACAATGACATAGGAATTGATGAGTCCTTCTCGTCAGGTGTCAGACAACCAACCATCTAATCTAGTAAGAAACCAACAATCAGACAATGTCCACCCAACACTAGGCCGGACAGTCACCAGTAAAGCGGAATCCTAGTAATACCAGATCCTAGTGACAGCAGAGTCCTTGTAATACCAGATCCTAGTGACAGCGGAATCCTAGTAATACCAGATCCTAGTGACAGCGGAATCCTAGTAATACCAAATCCTAGTGACAGCAGAGTCCTAGTAATACCAGATCCTAGTGACAGCGGAATCCTAGTAATACCAGATCCTAGTGACAGCGGAATCCTAGTAATACCAGATCCTAGTGACAGAGGAATCCTAGTAATACCAGATCCTAGTGACAGCGGAATCCTAGTAATACCAGATCCTAGTGACAGCAGAGTCCTAGTAATACCAGATCCTAGTGACAGCAGAGTCCTAGTAATACCAGATCCTAGTGATAGCGGAATCCTAGTAATACCAGATCCTAGTGACAGCGGAATCCTAGTAATACCAGATCCTAGTGACAGCGGAATCCTAGTAATACCAGATCCTAGTGACAGCGGAATCCTAGCAATACCAGATCCTAGTGACGGTATAATCCTAGTAATACCAGATCCTAGTGACAGCAGAATCCTAGTAATACCAGATCCTAGTGACAGCAGAATCCTAGTAATACCAGATCCTAGTGACAGCAGAGTCCTAGTAATACCAGATCCTAGTGACAGCAGAGTCCTAGTAATACCAGATCCTAGTGACAGCAGAATCCTAGTAATACCAGATCCTAGTGACAGCAGAGTCCTAGTAATACCAGATCCTAGTGACAGCAGAGTCCTAGTAATACCAGATTCTAGTGACAGCGGAATCCTAGTAATACCAGATCCTAGTGACAGCG
This sequence comes from Leptodactylus fuscus, assembly GCF_031893055.1. Taxonomy (NCBI): domain Eukaryota; kingdom Metazoa; phylum Chordata; class Amphibia; order Anura; family Leptodactylidae; genus Leptodactylus; species Leptodactylus fuscus. Next base: position 250,879 of record NW_027440143.1, on the reverse strand, counting down.
GAATCCTAGTAATACCAGATCCTAGTGACAGCAGAGTCCTAGTAATACCAGATCCTAGTGACAGCGGAATCCTAGTAATACCAGATCCTAGTGACAGCGTAATTCTAGTAATACCAGATCCTAGTGACAGCAGAGTCCTAGTAATACCAGATCCTAGCGACAGCAGAGTCCTAGTAATACCAGATCCTAGTGACAGCGGAATCCTAGTAATACCAGATCCTAGTGACAGCGGAATCCTAGTAATACCAGATCCTAGTGATAGCAGAGTCCTAGTAATACCAGATCCTAGTGACAGCAGAGTCCTAGTAACACCAGATCCTAGTGACAGCAGAGTCCTAGTAATACCAGATTCTAGTGATAGCGGAATCCTAGTAATACCAGATCCTAGTGACAGCGGAATCCTAGTAATACCAGATCCTAGTGACAGCAGAGTCCTAGTAATACCAGATCCTAGTGACAGCGGAATCCTAGTAATACCAAATCCTAGTGACAGCAGAGTCCTAGTAATACCAGATCCTAGTGACAGCAGAGTCCTAGTAATACCAAATCCTAGTGACAGCGGAATCCTAGTAATACCGGATCCTAGTGACAGCAGAGTCCTAGTAATACCAGATCCTAGTGACAGCAGATTCCTTGTAATACCAGATCCTAGTGACAGCGGAATCCTAGTAATACTAGATCCTAGTGACAGCGGAATCCTAGTAATACCAGATCCTAGTGACAGCGGAATCCTAGTAATACCAGATCCTAGTGACAGCGGAATCCTAGTAATACCAAATCCTAGTGACAGCAGAGTCCTAGTAATACCAGATCCTAGTGACAGCGTAATTCTAGTAATACCAGATCCTAGTGACAGCAGAGTCCTAGTAATACCAGATCCTAGTGACAGCAGAGTCCTAGTAATACTAGATCCTAGTGACAGCGGAACTCTAGTAATACCAGATCCTAGTGACAGTATAATCCTAGTAATACCAGATCCTAGTGACAGCAGAGTCCTAGTAATACCAGATCCTAGTGACAGCAGAGTCCTAGTAATACCAGATCCTAGTGACAGCGGAATCCTAGTAATACTAGATCCTAGTGACAGCGGAATCCTAGTAATACCAGACCCTAGTGACAGCAGAGTCCTAGTAATACTAGATCCTAGTGACAGCAGAGTCCTTGTAATACCAGATCCTAGTGACAGCGGAATCCTAGTAATACCAGATCCTAGTGACAGCGGAATCCTAGTAATACCAGATCCTAGTGACAGCGGAATCCTAGTAATACCAAATCCTAGTGACAGCAGAGTCCTAGTAATACCAGATCCTAGTGACAGCAGAGTCCTAGTAATACCAGATCCTAGTGACAGCAGAGTCCTAGTAATACCAGATCCTAGTGACAGCAGAATCCTAGTAATACCAGATCCTAGTGACAGCGGAATCCTAGTAATACCAGATCCTAGTGACAGCGGAATCCTAGTAATACCAGATCCTAGTGACAGCAGAGTCCTAGTAATACCAGATCCTAGTGACAGCAGAGTCCTAGTAATACCAGATCCTAGTGACAGCAGAGTCCTAGTAATACCAGATCCTAGTGACAGCAGAATCCTAGTAATACCAGATCCTAGTGACAGCGTAATCCTAGTAATACCAGATCCTAGTGACAGCGGAATCCTAGTAATACCAGATCCTAGTGACAGCGGAATCCTAGTAATACCAAATCCTAGTGACAGCAGAGTCCTAGTAATACCAGATCCTAGTGACAGCCTAATCCTAGTAATACCAGATCCTAGTGACAGCGTAATTCTAGTAATACCAGATCCTAGTGACAGCGGAATCCTAGTAATACCAGATCCTAGTGACAGCGGAATCCTAGTAATACCAAATCCTAGTGACAGCAGAGTCCTAGTAATACCAGATCCTAGTGACAGCGGAATCCTAGTAATACCAAATCCTAGTGACAGCAGAGTCCTAGTAATACCAGATCCTAGTGACAGCAGAGTCCTAGTAATGCCAGATCCTAGTGACAGCGGAATCCTAGTAATACCAGATCCTAGTGACAGCAGAGTCCTAGTAATACCAGATCCTAGTGACAGCGGAATCCTAGTAATACCAGATCCTAGTGATAGCAGAGTCCTAGTAATACCAGATCCTAGTGACAGCAGAGTCCTAGTAATACCAGATCCTAGTGACAGCGGAATCCTAGTAAAAGCAGATCCTAGTGACAGCGGAATCCTAGTAATACCAGATCCTAGTGACAGCAGAGTCCTAGTAATACCAGATCCTAGTGATAGCAGAGTCCTAGTAATACCAGATCCTAGTGACAGCAGAGTCCTAGTAATACCAGATCCTAGTGACAGCGGAATCCTAGTAATACCAGATCCTAGTGATAGCAGAGTCCTAGTAATACCAGATCCTAGTGACAGCAGAGTCCTAGTAATACCAGATCCTAGTGACAGCGGAATCCTAGTAAAAGCAGATCCTAGTGACAGCGGAATCCTAGTAATACCAGATCCTAGTGACGGTATAATCCTAGTAATACCAGATCTTAGTGACAGCGGAATCCTAGTAAAAGCAGATCCTAGTGACAGCGGAATCCTAGTAATACCAGATCCTAGTGACGGTATAATCCTAGTAATACCAAATCCTAGTGACAGCAGAGTCCTAGTAATACCAGATCTTAGTGACAGCAGAGTCCTAGTAATACCAGATCCTAGTGACAGCGGAATCCTAGTAATACTAGATCCTAGTAACAGCGGAATCCTAGTAATACCAGATCCTAGTGACAGCGGAATCCTAGTAATACCAGATCCTAGTGACAGCGGAATCCTAGTAATACCAAATCCTAGTGACAGCAGAGTCCTAGTAATACCAGATCCTAGTGATAGCGTAATCCTAGTAATACCAGATCCTAGTGACAGCGTAATTCTAGTAATACCAGATCCTAGTGACAGCAGAGTCCTAGTAATACCAGATCCTAGTGACAGCGGAATCCTAGTAATACCAGATCCTAGTGACAGCGGAATCCTAGTAATACCAGATCCTAGTGACAGCGGAATCCTAGTAATACCAGATCCTAGTGATAGCAGAGTCCTAGTAATACCAGATCCTAGTGACAGCGGAATCCTAGTAATACCAGATCCTAGTGACAGCGAAATCCTAGTAATACCAGATCCTAGTGACAGCGGAATCCTAGTAATACCAGATCCTAGTGACAGCGGAATCCTAGTAATACCAGATCCTAGTGATAGCAGAGTCCTAGTAATACCAGATCCTAGTGACAGCAGAGTCCTAGTAAAACCAGATCCTAGTGACAGCGGAATCCTAGTAATACCAGATCCTAGTGACAGCGGAATCCTAGTAATACAAGAACCTAGTGACAGCAGAGTCCTAGTAATACCAGATCCTAGTGACAGCGGAATCCTAGCAATACCAGATCCTAGTGACAACAGAGTCCTAGTAATACCAGATCCTAGTGACAGCAGAGTCCTAGTAATACCAGATCCTAATGACAGCGGAATCCTAGTAATACCAGATCCTAGTGACAGCAGAGTCCTAGTAATACCAGATCCTAGTGACAGCGGAATCCTAGTAATACCAGATCCTAGTGACAGCGAAATTCTAGTAATACCAGATCCTAGTGACAGCAGAGTCCTAGTAATACCAGATCCTAGTGACAGCAGAGTCCTAGTAATACCAGATCCTAGTGACAGCGGAATCCTAGTAATACCAGATCCTAGTGACAGCGGAATCCTAGTAATACCAGATCCTAGTGACAGCGGAATCCTAGTAATACCAGATCCTAGTGACAGCGGAATCCTAGTAATACCAGATCCTAGTGATAGCAGAGTCCTAGTAATACCAGATCCTAGTGACAGCGGAATCCTAGTAATACCAGATCCTAGTGACAGCGGAATCCTAGTAATACCAGATCCTAGTGACGGTATAATCCTAGTAATACCAGATCCTAGTAACAGCGGAATCCTAATAATACCAGATCCTAGTGACAGCAGAATCCTAGTAATACCAGATCCTAGTGACAGCAGAGTCCTAGTAATACTAGATCCTAGTGACAGCAGATTCCTTGTAATACCAGATCCTAGTAACAGCGGAATCCTAGTAATACCAGATCCTAGTGACAGCGGAATCCTAGTAATACCAGATCCTAGTGACAGAGGAATCCTAGTAATACCAGATCCTAGTGACAGCGGAATCCTAGTAATACCAGATCCTAGTGACAGCGGAATCCTAGTAATACCAGATCCTAGTGACAGCGGAATCCTAGTAATACCAGATCCTAGTGACAGCGTAATCCAAGTAATTCCAGATCCTAGTGACAGCAGAGTCCTAGTAATACCAGATCCTAGTGACAGCAGAGTCCTAGTAATACCAGATCCTAGTGACAGCGAAATCCTAGTAATTCCAGATCTTAGTGACAGCGGAATCTTAGTAATACCAGATCCTAGTGACAGCGGAATCCTAGTAATACCAGATCCTAGTGACAGCGTAATTCTAGTAATACCAGATCCTAGTGACAGCGGAATCCTAGTAACACCAGATCCTAGTGACAGCGGAATCCTAGTAATATCAGATCCTAGTGACAGTATAATTCAAGTAATACCAGATCCTAGTGACAGCAGAATCCTAGTGTGAAGCATGGGATTTTTCAAAAAAACAATCGGACCTTGATTGATGAAAAGAATCCAAGGAGTTTATTTCAGGAAGTCCAGTTTTAACAAAAAATAATAATTCTTCAGAAAATCTCCATAATGTATACAACAAACACCTTGTACCTCAGGCTGCTGTAGTCTCACAAACTATCCATCATGTGAACTTCACCAACACATCCGGCTTTCTGGGAATTGGAATCATTTTATACCTTAGACATTTCCCATAATACTCTGCAGTTTTCCCTATAAAACCCTGGAGTTGCTGCAGACTTGCCTCTTATAAGATCAGGGCGGACACACCCAGTGCAACTCCACTCATGCAGGTAAATATGCAAAAACACTTTATAAATCCATGTTAATGTGAACAGTTCCTTAGTGTTAGTATATGGTTCCCAGATGGTAAGACAAGAAATAGTAGGAAAATAGAGCATTAGGTGGCCAGCCTAATGAGGAAAGAAAGAAATAAGAAGCAGTAATAGAACATTCACACAGAGATATTACCAGATCTGGGGACTTATGTACCACCACTAAGGTTACAAAGAAGAAATCACATGGAAACATAACACAAAATAGTTTACCTCTTCACATTCCTCCCCCCTTAAGAAGAAGCTTGTCCTTCTTCAGACCGCTTTCACTTCAGCACCATACCTAGACAAATGATCGGCATTTTGGTGCTTGGACCCTGACCGATGTTGTATCTCAAATTTAAATGGCTGTAATGCTAAATACCATCTAGTTATTCTGGCATTTTTGTCCTTCATGGTATGAATCCAAGTGAGGGGATGATGATCCGTCACTAAAGTAAACTCTCTTCCTAATAAATAATAGCGTAATGCCTCCAATGCCCACTTAATCGCCAGCCCTTCCTTCTCGATTGTAGAATACTTTTGTTCACGGGGAAAAAGTTTCCTACTTAAATAAAGAATAGGGTGTTCCTCACCATTAATCTCTTGACTCAGGACTGCCCCAAGTCCCACCTCAGATGCATCCGTCTGTACAATAAATGGTTTGTCAAAGTTTGGGCTTTGTAAGACTGGTTCTTTACACAAAATTTCTTTTATTTGTTCAAAAGCTAAATCACATTCTGTTGTCCATATCACGTCCTCTCTACTGTTCTTTTTAGTTAGGTCGGTTAAGGGAGCAACGATAGTAGCAAAGTTTGGAATAAAACGTCTATAATAGCCAACAAGACCTAAAAAGGATCTGACCTCTTTCTTTGTGGCTGGAATAGTCGCAGATTGAATGGCTTGTACTTTGGATATCTCTGGCCTTACTTTACCACTACCCACAATAAACCCAAGGTACTTTGTTTCTTGGAATCCCAAAGCACATTTACGTGGATTAATTGTAAATCCTGCTTTCCCAATTTCAGTTATCACCTTTTCCAAGTGATACAAGTGCTCTTCCCATGATTTGCTAAAGATTACCACATCATCTAAATAAGCAGCACTGTACTCCGTATGATTCTTCAAGAGTAAGTCCATGGCTCTTTGAAACGTGGCTGGAGCACCATGAAGACCAAATGGCATGTTTCTGAACTGATACAGACCATTAGGCATCACAAAAGCAGTTTTTCCTTTTGATTTCTCATCAAGTGGAATTTGCCAATAGCCCTTACATAAATCTAGGGTAGAAATATATTCTGCACACCCCAATCTATCTATGAGCTCATCAATACGCGGCATTGGGTAATTGTCAAAACTAGATATAGCATTAATTTTACGAAAATCTATGCAAAATCTTATTGTCCCATCTTTTTTCCCAACCATCACTACAGGTGATGACCAAGGACTTTTAGAGGGTTCAATAACTCCCAATTTAAGCATTTCTTGAACCTCATTTTCAGCCTTACCCTTTAATTTTTCAGGTATATGATAAGGTCTCTGTCTGATAGGTGGATGATCTCCAGTATTTATTGTACGAGAAACTAAAGACACACGGCCAGGCTTACTTCCAAAAATATGTGAACTAGACCCAATAATCTTCCTCAGGTTACAATATTGCTCTTTAGATAACTTTGGATTCAATGTTACCTCTGACCAGTGAGCACAATTTTTCAACAAATCATAGATTTCTTCAGACATATCCTGTGAAGACTCTGCGACAATAGTACAGGTAGTGTTATCTTTAGGACTAACCTCTGGTTCAATCCAACGTTTTAATAAATTTACATGGTAAACCTTATTTTTTTGTTTTTTATCTGGGGTTTCAATTTCAAAGTCAACAGGACCTGTTTGTCTAACCACTTTATATGGCCCTTGCCATCTGGCCAACAACTTATTCTCACTGCTGGGAAGCAAGAGAAGAACCTTATCCCCAACTTTAATTGATTTATTTTTGGAATGTTGATCATACCATTTCTTTTGGTAAACTTTTGCCTTGTGGACATTATCATGAGCTACCTTAATCAATTTCATTAATCTCTCTCTCATTTTCAATACATGTTCTACCACATTTTTCTGATGACCATCTTTACCTTCCCATACCTCTTTAATAACATCCAAGAGTCCCCTGGGTCGTCTCCCATATAACAATTCAAAAGGACTAAACCCTGTAGACTCTTGTGGAACCTCACGATAGGCAAATAATAGAAAGGGCAACCATTTGTCCCACAGTTTTGGATCGTTATGTGCAAATTTCCTAAGCATGTTTTTCAAGGTTTGGTTATACCGTTCAGTCACCCCATCAGTTTGTGGATGATAAGGGGTAGTCCTGAGGGGCTGTATACCAAGAAGCTTATAAACTTCTAACAGAAAGGAAGATGTAAAGTTACTCCCCTGATCAGTAAGGATTTGCTTAGGTAATCCAACCCTGCTAAACACCTTCAAAATTTCCTCTGCAACTCTTTTAGCAGTAACTGTGCGCATAGGTATGGCTTCAGGATACTTGGTACAGTAATCAACAATTGTAAGAATGAAACGGTTACCTTTGGAACTTCTTTCTAGTGGACCGATAATATCCATACCCACAGTATTAAATGGTTCATCAATTATTGGTAAGGGTATAAGCTCTGCTTTGGGAGGAGCTGAAGCAGTGTACTGACATATTGGGCAACTACGACAGTAAGTAGTGATCTCATCATAAACTCCAGGCCAATAGAACCGATAGAGTACTCTGGCCAAAGTCCTTTTATAACCCAAATGTCCAGCAACAGGAACATCATGCGCTAATTTCAAAATTTCTGGTCTAAACTTTTTTGGCACAACTAACTGTTGCACTTGCTCTCCTGTTTTTGGGTGACTACACACTCTATATAAAATATTGTTTTCCACCAGATAATAGGGTGTAACAAGCCGCTTACCACTTTCTGCAACCACTTTACTGTTAGTTAAACCGTGTTCATACAATGCATACAAGTCAATGTCCTGTTTTTGTTCAAATGTAATATCAGTGTCCCACAAGTCAGCATTTTTATACTTGCCATCCAGGGAAACTCTTCTCCTAGAGACATCCTGCTATCCTGGAACTCTCAGAGACTTTGATGATGGCGGCTCCATGATGTCCTCATGGAATGGGAAAATGTCCTCCAAAGTCTCACCTCTCTTGTGTGCCTTTGCTTTAGCTCTGGTAGTCACAGCAGACAGCTGGCTTTTCCCCATTAGCAAATCTTTGAATCCGGGTGTGGTTCTTCCAAGGATCACTGGTACTTGTAGTTCTGGAACAACAACTGCTGGCATGGTAAAACATTTTTCATCCAACTGCAGGTCAATATTTGATGTGGAGTATTTTTTTGTATCTCCATGAACACAAGTAATTGGCACTTTGGGAGAGTCCATCTTCTGAGTTATTAGGTTCTCCTTTACCAAGCTTAATTTACTGCCAGAATCAAGCAAAGCATCCACGTTCTGTCCATTAACTTGGATTGGCAGCATGAAGTCACTGCTAGCAAAAAACAATCCAGACTTTGTGCCTTTAGTGCTTTTTCTGGGGCAAAATTTAGCTATGTGTCCCTTTTCTTGGCAAATATAGCACATTTTTTCACTGGTGACAGTTTGTAATGGACTTCTGGCTTCTTGACCTCTCCCTCCAGAGAAAGTTCTGAATGGTTTGGCTGGGCCAGTTGCAGACCTGCTTAGGTCTCTTTTTGCTAGGATAAAGTCCTCTGCCAAAGAAATAGCTTTGTCAGCATTTTTGGGCCGATGTTTTTTAACCCAAGCAAGAACATCAGCTGGAAGAATTTGTAGAAACTGTTCAAGTATGATCGCTTCACTAATCTGCTCAGTCATCTTGTTGTCTGGTTTCATCCATTTCATATATAAGTCTTGCAGGCGAGTAAAGACTTCTCTTGGACCATCAGTGTAGCTGTACTTGAGTTCTCTGAACCTCTGTCTATAGGTTTCCTCACTGATGTCATATCGCCTTAGAATAGTCTCTTTAACCAAGTCATAGTTATTTGCATCATTCATGTTCATGTGGCTATATGCCAGTTGGGCTTGTCCAGTAAGATATGGCGCCAGTCTTACCACCCACTGTTCCTTAGGCCACTGACAGGTATGTGCAATTCTTTCAAATGTGGATAAATAGGCTTCAATATCATCTTCTGGAGAAAGTTTAGTCATGCGAGGGTCTTTCCAAGCAACAGGCGGTCTCAGGGTTTGAAACAGCTCCCTCCAGCGTTCATCCTGACGTCGCAATTCCTCGCAATTTCTCCTGGCTTCCTCCATTTGCCTTTTTTCTGCATTGATCTGCTGCACAGTTAACCATTTCATAAGGTCAGCAATGCTCTCTGGTAAAGTCTTTTCAGAAGGCTCAGCAACACTTGGAGTTAATGGAGCAGCTGTGGCTCCTTGCACTTCTGCATCCTCCTCTAGCAGTGCTCTCTGTCTGACACCTTGACTTTCCATATTCACCAGTTTCCTTGCAACAGTTCGCTTTGCAGACTTAGTTGGTGGCTTTGCATTAATACGCCAGGAACGTGTCTTGTACATAACTCCCTTGTTTCTTTAGGCTTGAGTACTTACAGCAATACTCCAAAAATCATCCCACTTCTGACACCATATGTGAAGCATGGGATTTTTCAAAAAAACAATCGGACCTTGATTGATGAAAAGAATCCAAGGAGTTTATTTCAGGAAGTCCAGTTTTAACAAAAAATAATAATTCTTCAGAAAATCTCCATAATGTATACAACAAACACCTTGTACCTCAGGCTGCTGTAGTCTCACAAACTATCCATCATGTGAACTTCACCAACACATACCCAGCTTTCTGGGAATTGGAATCATTTTATACCTTAGACATTTCCCATAATACTCTGCAGTTTTCCCTATAAAACCCTGGAGTTGCTGCAGACTTGCCTCTTATAAGATCAGGGCGGACACACCCAGTGCAACTCCACTCATGCAGGTAAATATGCAAAAACACTTTATAAATCCATGTTAATGTGAACAGTTCCTTAGTGTTAGTATATGGTTCCCAGATGGTAAGACAAGAAATAGTAGGAAAATAGAGCATTAGGTGGCCAGCCTAATGAGGAAAGAAAGAAATAAGAAGCAGTAATAGAACATTCACACAGAGATATTACCAGATCTGGGGACTTATGTACCACCACTAAGGTTACAAAGAAGAAATCACATGGAAACATAACACAAAATAGTTTACCTCTTCACACCTAGTAATACCAGATCCTAGTGACAGCGGAATCCTAGTAATACCAGATCCTAGTGACAGCAGAGTCCTAGTAATACCAGATCCTAGTGACCGCGGAATCCTAGTAATACCAGATCCTAGTGACAGCGGAATCCTAGTAATACCAGATCCTAGTGACCGCGGAATCATAGTAATACCAAATCCTAGTGACAGCGGAATCCTAGTAATACCAGATCCTAGTGACAGCGGAATCCTAGTAATTCCAGATCTTAGTGACAGCGGAATCCTAGTAATACCAGATCCTAGTGACAGCGGAATCCTAGTAACACCAGATCCTAGTGACAGCGGAATCCTAGTAATATCAGATCCTAGTGACAGTATAATCCAAGTAATACCAGATCCTAGTGACAGCAGAATCCTAGTAATACCAGATCCTAGTGACAGCAGAATCCTAGTAATACCAGATCCTAGTGACAGCGGAATCCTAGTAATACCAGATCCTAGTGACAGCAGAGTCCTAGTAATACCAGATCCTAGTGACAGCGGAATCCTAGTAATACTAGATCCTAGTGACAGCAGAGTCCTAGTAATACTAGATCCTAGTGACAGCGGAATCCTAGTAATACCAGATCCTAGTGACCGCGGAATCCTAGTAATACCAAATCCTAGTGACAGCGGATCCTAGTAATACCAGATCCTAGTGACAGCGGAATCCTAGTAATACCAGATCCTAGTGACAGTGGAATCCTAGTAATACCAGATCCTAGTGACAGCGGAATCCTAGTGATACCAGATCCTAGTGACAGCGGAATCCTAGTAATACCAGATCCTAGTGACGGTATAATCCGAGTAATACCAGATCATAGTGACAGCAAAATCCTAGTAATATCAGATCCTAGTGACAGCGGAATCCTAGTAATACCAAATCCTAGTGACAGCAGAGTCCTAGTAATACCAGATCCTAGTGACAGCAGAGTCCTAGTAATACCAAATCCTAGTGACAGCGGAATCCTAGTAATACCGGATCCTAGTGACAGCAGAGTCCTAGTAATACCAGATCCTAGTGACAGCAGATTCCTTGTAATACCAGATCCTAGTGACAGCGGAATCCTAGTAATACTAGATCCTAGTGACAGCGGAATCCTAGTAATACCAGATCCTAGTGACAGCGGAATCCTAGTAATACCAGATCCTAGTGACAGCGGAATCCTAGTAATACCAGATCCTAGTGACAGTATAATCCTAGTAATACCAGATCCTAGTGACAGCAGAGTCCTAGTAATACCAGATCCTAGTGACAGCAGAGTCCTAGTAATACCAGATCCTAGTGACAGCGGAATCCTAGTAATACCAGATCCTAGTGACAGCGGAATCCTAGTAATACCAGATCCTAGTGACAGCGGAATCCTAGTAATACCAAATCCTAGTGACAGCAGAGTCCTAGTAATACCAGATCCTAGTGACAGCAGAGTCCTAGTAATACCAGATCCTAGTGACAGCAGAGTCCTAGTAATACCAGATCCTAGTGACAGCAGAATCCTAGTAATACCAGATCCTAGTGACAGCGGAATCCTAGTAATACCAGATCCTAGTGACAGCGGAATCCTAGTAATACCAGATCCTAGTGACAGCAGAATCCTAGTAATACCAGATCCTAGTGACAGCAGAGTCCTAGTAATACCAGATCCTAGTGACAGCAGAGTCCTAGTAATACCAGATCCTAGTGACAGCAGAATCCTAGTAATACCAGATCCTAGTGACAGCGTAATCCTAGTAATACCAGATCCTAGTGACAGCGGAATCCTAGTAATACCAGATCCTAGTGACAGCGGAATCCTAGTAATACCAAATCCTAGTGACAGCAGAGTCCTAGTAATACCAGATCCTAGTGACAGCGTAATCCTAGTAATACCAGATCCTAGTGACAGCGTAATTCTAGTAATACCAGATCCTAGTGACAGCAGAGTCCTAGTAATACCAGATCCTAGTGACAGCAGAGTCCTAGTAATGCCAGATCCTAGTGACAGCGGAATCCTACTAATACCAGATCCTAGTGACAGCAGAGTCCTAGTAATACCAGATCCTAGTGACAGCGGAATCCTAGTAATACCAGATCCTAGTGATAGCAGAGTCCTAGTAATACCAGATCCTAGTGACAGCAGAGTCCTAGTAATACCAGATCCTAGTGACAGCGGAATCCTAGTAAAAGCAGATCCTAGTGACAGCGGAATCCTAGTAATACCAGATCCTAGTGACAGCAGAGTCCTAGTAATACCAGATCCTAGTGATAGCAGAGTCCTAGTAATACCAGATCCTAGTGACAGCAGAGTCCTAGTAATACCAGATCCTAGTGACAGCGGAATCCTAGTAATACCAGATCCTAGTGATAGCAGAGTCCTAGTAATACCAGATCCTAGTGACAGCAGAGTCCTAGTAATACCAGATCCTAGTGACAGCGGAATCCTAGTAAAAGCAGATCCTAGTGACAGCGGAATCCTAGTAATACCAGATCCTAGTGACGGTATAATCCTAGTAATACCAGATCTTAGTGACAGCGGAATCCTAGTAAAAGCAGATCCTAGTGACAGCGGAATCCTAGTAATACCAGATCCTAGTGACGGTATAATCCTAGTAATACCAAATCCTAGTGACAGCAGAGTCCTAGTAATACCAGATCCTAGTGACAGCAGAGTCCTAGTAATACCAGATCCTAGTGACAGCGGAATCCTAGTAATACCAGATCCTAGTGATAGCAGAGTCCTAGTAATACCAGATCCTAGTGACAGCGGAATCCTAGTAATACCAGATCCTAGTGACAGCGAAATCCTAGTAATACCAGATCCTAGTGACAGCAGAGTCCTAGTAATACCAGATCCTAGTGACAGCGGAATCCTAGTAATACTAGATCCTAGTGACAGCGGAATCCTAGTAATACCAGATCCTAGTGACAACAGAGTCCTAGTATTACCAGATCCTAGTGACAGAGGAATCCTAGTAATACCAGATCCTAGTGACGGTATAATCCAAGTAATACCAGATCCTAGTGACAGCAGAGTCCTTGTAATACCAGATCCTAGTGACAGCGGAATCCTAGTAATACCAGATCCTAGTGACGGTATAATCCAAGTAATACCAGATCCTAGTGACAGCAGAGTCCTTGTAATACCAGATCCTAGTGACCGCGGAATCCTAGTAATACCAAATCCTAGTGACAGCGGAATCCTAGTAATATCAGATCCTAGTGACAGCGGAATCCTAGTAATACCAGATCCTAGTGATAGCAGAGTCCTAGTAATACCAGATCCTAGTGACGGTATAATCCTAGTAATACCAGATCCTAGTGACAGCAGAGTCCTAGTAATACTAGATCCTAGTGACAGCAGAGTCCTTGTAATACCAGATCCTAGTGACAGCGGAATCCTAGTAATACCAGATCCTAGTGACCGCGGAATCCTAGTAATACCAAATCCTAGTGACAGCAGAGTCCTAATAATACCAGATCCTAGTGACAGCGTAATTCTAGTAATACCAGATCCTAGTGACAGCGTAATCCTAGTAATACCAGATCCTAGTGACAGCAGAATCCTAGTAATACCAGATCCTAGTGACAGCGGAATCCTAGTAATACCAGATCCTAGTGACAGTGGAATCCTAGTAATAACCAGATCCTAGTGACAGCGTAATCCTAGTAATACCAGATCCTAGTGACGGTATAATCCTAGTAATACCAGATCCTAGTGACAGCGGAATCCTAATAATACCAGATCCTAGTGACAGAGGAATCCTAGTAATACCAGATCCTAGTGACAGCGGAATCCTAGTAATACCAGATCCTAGTGACAGTAGAATCCTAGTAATACCAGATCCTAGTGACGGTATAATCCTAGTAATACCAGATCCTAGTGACAGCGGAATCCTAATAATACCAGATCCTAGTGACAGCGGAATCCTAGTAATACCAGATCCTAGTGACAGCAGAATCCTAGTAATACCAGATCCTAGTGACGGTATAATCCTAGTAATACCAGATCCTAGTGACAGCAGAATCCTAGTAATACCAGATCCTAGTGACAGCAGATTCCTAGTAATACCAGATCTTAGTGACAGCAGAGTCCTAGTAATACCAGATCCTAGTGACCGCGGAATCCTAGTAATACCAGATCCTAGTGACAGCAGAATCCTAGTAATACCAGATCCTAGTGACGGTATAATCCTAGTAATACCAGATCCTAGTGACAGCAGAGTCCTAGTAATACCAGATCCTAGTGACAGCAGAGTCCTAGTAATACCAGATCCTAGTGACAGCAGAGTCCTAGTAATACCAGATCCTAGTGACAGCAGATTCCTAGTAATACCAGATCCTAGTGACAGCAGAGTCCTAGTAATACCAGATCCTAGTGACCGCGGAATCCTAGTAATACCAGATCCTAGTGACAGCAGAATCCTAGTAATACCAGATCCTAGTGACGGTATAATCCTAGTAATACCAGATCCTAGTGACAGCAGAGTCCTAGTATTACCAGATCCTAGTGACAGCAGAGTCCTAGTAATACCAGATCCTAGTGACAGCGGAATCCTAGTAATACCAGATCCTAGTGACAGAGGAATCCTAGTAATACCAGATCCTAGTGACAGCGGAATCCTAGTATTACCAGATCCTAGTGACAGCAGAGTCCTAGTAATACCAGATCCTAGTGACAGCGGAATCCTAGTAATACCAGATCCTAGTGACAGCAGAGTCCTAGTAATACCAGATCCTAGTGACAGCAGAGTCCTAGTAATACCAGATCCTAGTGACAGCAGAGTCCTAGTAATACCAGATCCTAGTGACAGCAGAATCCTAGTAATACCAGATCCTAGTGACAACCATATCCAGAATTTTTGGAAATGGGAAAGTTTTATTTATCCTAAGAGGGAGCTCCGAAGTTTATGGGATTTCACTGGGGTCAGTTTTAGGAGTCTGTAATGTCCTGGAGGTCAGGTTTATGTAAGGTACCTTCAAGGGGACGACAACTGTCGCCATGTTGGCTGAAAAACCTCCCTTTATGTAATTGGGGACTGAGGTTCCTGGGGTCGAGCAGATAAAATGATTCTGGGTAGGAAGGTGACCATAGTGCCCTAAAAATGTTATAGAGCCTGCGCCCACTGGAGGATCTCCTGGTATCCTGATGGACTAGTCTGACCGTGACCATCTGATCATGTGACCAATATTATTATGTGACCAATACAATGTTGAAGCTCACATATAATGGCCTCAGGGATGATTTCACGCATAAAATCCGGATCTGTCCTTACCTTTATCCAGCACCGGCCCAAATATCGCCAGGTTGTCATTCACTGTGGTACAATTCCACCTCCTCCCTCGGAATTGGTGTTGACACTCCTGGATGCCAATTTTGACTCCTTCGGCCACATTGGGCATTATCTCCATATAATTCCGACAGAAGCGCATCTGTTTGGGCACCAGACCAGGAATGGTCCCACATGGAATGGGCTGCGTCCCCAGAGAGGAATACTGCTGACCGATGGCCAGCGACCTACAACAAACACAACATATGGAAAACATGTTAGTACCGTCATATGTGTGTGTGTACATAGTAACGTCATATGTGTGTGTGCACACGGCTGTATCTGGTGGAAACATCTATCCAATGTGCGCTCATCCTTCCTATAGGCCCAGGAGGCCGAGAGACGGGGGATGGAGCCATTGGAAATGTAGGATCAAAAATACATGAGTGACCCTACCGGGACGGCTCTACAGGACCCTACAACCAGCTCCGCATGGCTCATGGAGTCTGCCTATAAATGGCTATGATTGGGTCATGGGGATTGCTTCTGCTTGATAGCTGACTTTATGTGAGCGCTGCTCTGAAGTACCTGACACGAGTCTCCGCCACGTCTACCCACTAATCCTATAAGCAGCCTGACACAGGTCATACTGCGGCCTATAGACCAGGAGGACGCCTAAGATTCATCTCTAATGATGGAGAGCTCTGACATCATGGCATATTATGATGTCATCGAGCAGGCGGAGCAGATTTCTGTCATGTGACCCTTGGAATCTTCATGTCTCTATCGTTATAACCCCAAGAGCTGACAGTTCAGGCCACAGCGACCTCTGTGTGAGTTATGACATCACTAGGCCATGGTGGCCCTCTGTGTGAGTTATGACATCACTAGGCCATGGTGGCCCTCTCTGTGAGTTATGACATCACTAGGCCATGGTGGCAGGGGGCTGATGCCGCACCTGCCCGGGGACACTATGAGCATGGTCTCCATATACTGTGACTGAAGCCAGAGCTGTAGACTGCGTCTCATTGCACAGACCACAACAATCCCTAAAATCTGCAGGGTAACCTGGCGGGAAGTCTTCAGCTTTCCCACAGCGCCTCCGGAGGGGGAATCAGATATTACATGGTGTCCACTGGAAATAAGGAGATGTCTGTAAAACTCGGGACAGGGCAGAAAAAAAAGCTGTTGGCTCCAGCGATCGGTGGGGGTCCTGATTGTGAGACCCCCCTCCCTCCAAATACCATCATAGGGTGCTCAGAAATGTTATTTTACACCCAGATCCCCCCTATAAAGCGGCTTTGTTCTGTTGGGATATCTCACACTTACTGCTGTTCTACCAGTTCAGTCTTTACAACACAGTTTTGCCTTTCATAAACCAGGAGGCTCAGGATGAGCAGATCTATAGGCGCTCCCCATACACGGCGCACTCGTACGGCTGTCACCAGTAGCCATGCTGGCTGCGAGGAGCATCTTGTGAGTCCACATCCCTGCACGATCCCTCGTCCTTGGAGCTGACTCACCCTCATTATACAACGTTGTGATCTCACACCACAGAGTCTCAGGAAGAGAACAAATTGATTTCATTTTACAGGCCGCGGCTTGCTGCAATAATTGGAGAAATTTCCACCTCTCCAGACCGGTCTGACCCGACCTGAGCTCTTGCTCCCAGCTGTTTACAGCCTCGTCCCTCCCTCTTGTGTATATCAGCAGAGTTATTCTACAGGGAGAAGATATGATGCCTGCAGACCAGTGATGTCATCAGGGTCACCTGACACAGAACTCTGCAGGTGGACCCCCTGGATGGAAGGGTACCCCAATATGGTGGCATCAGTTTTCTGTCCAGTAGCTCCCTTTTTCCTTGTCATAGTTCATGCTATGATAGGGAAGGGGTGAGACATACAACTGCATATGTTTGCTGTGAGAGGGGAAGGGCAAGGAGGAGATGCAGCTGCAGCTTCTCCATCTCTGTGTCTATTAGACTGCAGTGTGAGGGGGTGAGGAGATGCAGCTGCAGCTTCTCCATCTCTGTGTCTATAAGACTGCAGTCTGAGGGGGGTGAGGAGGAGATGCAGCTGCAGCTTCTTTATCTTTTTGTATATATGACTGCAGTCTGTGAGGGGGTGAGGAGGAGATGCAGCTGCAGCTTCTCGATCTCTGTGTCTATAAGACTGCCGTCTGAGGGGGTGAGGAGGAGATGCAGCTGCAGCTTCTCCATCTCTGTGTCTATTAGACTGCAGTCTGAGGGGGGTGAGGAGGAGATGCAGCTGCAGCTTCTCCATCTCTGTGTCTATTAGACTGTAGTCTGAGGGGGTGAGGAGGAGATGCAGCTGCAGCTTCTTTATCTTTTTGTATATATGACTGCAGTCTGAGGGGGGTGAGGAGGAGATGCAGCTGCAGCTTTTCCATCTCTGTGTCTATAAGACTGTAGTCTGAGGGGGTAAGGAGGAGATGCAGCTGCAGGATGTGAATATCAATCATTGCTGAATCCAGGTTGAGAATGACCCGGTTTTGTGCTGCTACTGGGTTTAGCTCACAGATTATCTATCTGATCCATTCACTAAACCCTCAGCTTTGTGAATGGATCAGGATAGGACCATAAATCAGGAGGATATAGGGAACATTTGCAAAATTTCGGTTGGATCCCTGTGCATAGTGTTTGTCCTGCCATATAGTGATCCATCCATTTCTAGTAGCTCAGTATGTAGCAGCCACCAGCATTGACTTGTAGATCTGAGACGTCAGGAGCAACTGCCAAAGTAAATAATGTAGAGAGAAATCCAAAGTCAACCCAAGTCTAAGGTTGTAATGCCCCTGATGCCCCCGGCCGATCCCCCTCCCCAGATAAAGATGTCTACCCTAGGGTTAACTTTCCCAATACAGCTTGGGTGTTACATGGGGATCCGCCAGCAGTCAATATGATCATCATAAAATGCCCCCCATCCCCCCCCAATGATCAGCAATATTCTGTAGGGAAACCAGTCATTAAGTATACAATTTTCTTGCACTGCCCCCACAGGGTGAATGAAGTATTACACAGTGTCCATTACATTATATATGGTGGGCTGTCCTCAGCTGAGGCCCCCTTTACACTGAACTGCTTGTCTTCTAGTCGTAGGAAGGGGGGTAACCACAAGCACGAGACGTCATGAATGACCCCATCTTCTTCTCTACGCTCCTGAGATGTTTCAGACATGGTAGAGCAGATCTTCCCCCACTCCCTGTGTTGCGGTGTTGTTCCCTTCATGGCTATCTTCTCCTTGTTCCACATTCCAGGCACATAAACAACAACACAAAGAGGAATCTCCTGGAGGCCATATCTCCTCATACAGCGGGGCGGTGTCCGTCAGCCGCCCACTGCCCAGGTATTCCTCTCTGAAGTCTGAACAATGGCTGACCTCTCTATTGTAACGCTTAACCTTTCTGTAGCTTCCCCAAAAGGGTCGCCCAGGACTCCCAACTCACTCTCTTTCTATGACCTTGACCCTATCGTTTTACCTTTCTTTAAGTGTCCGCCCTACTAATGAGCCCCCGACACGAGCAGAAGACAATGCTCTTCAGTGACCCGTATCATATAATGCCCCCTCCGTATTACAGGCTCGGATTTCACAGGTACAATTAATTAAAGTGATCTGATAGACGGCTGCGGCTGTTGTGTACGCCCGGAGTCAGGTCTATCTATCATCCTCCGCATCTCCAGGGCCATCACCTATACTAGGCTACATGGCGGTATTATATAGTAACATTATAACATATTATATATATAACAAGTCATTAGATATAGAGTGACATAGAGGATACAGTCAGAAGAAGAACAACGTCCATGTTCCGAGAAGAACAACGTCCACGTCTGGAGAAAAACAACGTCCACCCATAGGTGTGAGGGTAAGTAACAGCCAGGTTATCACATGCCTTGGATTAATTGGTCATCAGCAAGTGTGACCTTTATAAAAGTAGAAGTTTTATCAGTTTGCTGGTCAATGCCAAGGAGGAAAGACATCAGCAACGATCTCAGAGAAGTCATTGTTGCAGATTATCAATATGGGAAGGTTATAAGACCATTTCCAAACCATCTGAAGTCCAGGGAGATGGATCATTGACCTGCCCCTGGTCCTAGAAGTCATGGAGTACGTTCCATCTCTGGCCGCTCGCCCTCCGTCCTCAATGGAGAGGAAACAAAGACTTTATTTGTAGATTTTTTTAATGGCAATTTTACAGTTTCCATAAATCAAGTAAAGCTAAGAAGGAATTTTCTATGACTCTGAACAGACGTCCACGACTGTCAGTGAGGCCGACATACTGGGAGGGGGCGCAGGACGGTTCACTAGGGAGACGACTGTAAATTATAGCAAATGTCTACGGAGAAAAGATTCATTAGATCCCGGGATTATCAATCAGAAGGGCCTTTCTGGAGGGGATTTCTCCTCGCCGCGCGCTGACGCATTCCTTCTGCACACCTATATCATTATACAAGGGCTGTGTCCTCGGGCCATGCTCCTACATTGTTCTTATGGAGAGGCCGCACCGCCACCATCTCCACTGTCACAACATGTAAACTGCCTGTATAGAGGCCTATACAGACACAGTGTGGGCGCCGGGTCCATCCTGATGAAGGACAATGCCCGGCCTCGGAGACATTGATGCCATAGACTGACCCCCGTGTTCCCCTAAGAACCTCTAGGACATTAGGAGTCAGGGCACCCAATGTCGCCAAGTAGTGGCCCAGATCCAGATATACAACCACACTAATGACCAAATGTAAAAAAATAAACAATAATTAAAAAAAATATATAAAAATTTATATAAAAATAAACAAAAACACACAGCCCCCCCCCCCCCCTCTCCCCGCCTGGACTATACCAGAGCAGACGTCTGTAGCCCGTACCGAGATCTCATTCCATATTACGCTGCGGTGGAAAAATATGAAAACTAAAATTTTTCATAATTTGTTTTAAAATAAAATATCTATAGAGCGCATGTTTCCCAACATAATATCAGAAAGAGTCACCTCTTACCCCACAAAATACGACGCGGTACACAAGCCGCTACTTGGAATTATTCTAAAGTTATAGGTGCACAAGGTTTCTTTTAAAGATCATTATTAGCCATATAATACCGTCATATACAGCAGTTATCGCAGCACTATAGGACCCCATTGCTGTCTGTCCATAGTGTAAGAGCGTATAATTACACTGCTATAACATCCTACTCTACTAATAGTAATATATAGTCATATAATACCGCCATACACAGCACTCATCATAGCGCTACACAACCCCATCATAATGTCTACAGTGCAACATATATTGACAGGGTCACCAATGGGGTGCCTCAGGGGTCAGTATTGATGGGGTCACCAGTGAGGTGCCACAGGGGTCAGTATCGATGGGGTCACCAGTGGGGTGCCACAGGGGTCAGTATTGATGAGGTCACCAATGGGATGCCACAGGGGTCAGTATTAATGGGGTCACCAGTGGGGTGCCACAGGGGTCAGTATTGATGGGGTCACCAGTGGGGTGCCACAGAGGTCAGTATTGATGGGGTCACCAGTGGGGTACCACAGGGGTCAGTATTGATGGGGTCACCAGTGGGGTACCACAGGGGTCAGTATTGGGTCCTTTCCTGTATTAATGACCTGGTATAGGGTTTACAGATCAGGGTGCACATATGTGCAGATGATACTAATCTTTGTAAGTTAGAGGGGGTCTAGGGGAGCATGGGGGGGCAGAGACTTGGCAAATTAAGTTTAATCCTGACAAATGTAAGATTGTGCACTTTGGTTGAAGTTATAAAATGTCTGACTATGTACTTAATAGTAAATTACTGGGTAAGACTGACAGTGAGAGAGACTTGGGGATTGTGGTGGACAGTACGTTTACCTATAGTGACCAGTGACAGGCAGCTGCAGCCAAAGCTAATACAATTATGGGATGCATCAAAACAGGTCTAGATTCTCATGACAGGATATAGTTATGCCTCTATCCAAATCATTGGTACGGCCACACTTAGAATAT
The DNA here is from genome assembly GCF_031893055.1 of Leptodactylus fuscus. Lineage (NCBI taxonomy): Eukaryota > Metazoa > Chordata > Amphibia > Anura > Leptodactylidae > Leptodactylus > Leptodactylus fuscus. The sequence continues at coordinate 229,336 of NW_027440143.1, read as the reverse complement.
TGTGGGCCCCAGTATACAAGAAGGACTAGAGAGAGCACAGAGGAGGCAATCACATTTATTGGGCAGACTTCCTCATTCACATTACCATGTGCTGGATGAGTCACTGCTTGCCAGTCCCCCTGTCAAGCAGTGACTCATCCAGCACATGGCAGTGTGAATGAGGAAGCCTGCCCAATGTAAGAGCCTTCACTACTGCTGGGCACACACACACGAGTTTCCTCCCAGTGAACCCAGCAATTCAGCCAAATCCATTTTTTGCCCTTGAAAAGAGTCAGTGTGAAGGCCTGAAACGCGTCGTGCTGTTACGTACTGTAATAAAGGGATTGAACTTTGGAACTCTACATTGCCCTCCTCTTCTGTATACCAGGGAGCGCGGTTCTCCTATCACGGACCTTTGGCCCCAACCTTCTTCTGCCCATCCTCTACATTCGGACCGGTGACAGCCATCACATCACCCACCATAGTTCTATACAACCCCACCACAATGTTGTCTGTCCATAGTGTAACCACATATAATCACACTGCTATAACATCCCACCATAGTAATATATAGCCATATAATACCGTCATACACAGCAGACATTATAGCTCTATCCCAGCCCAATGCTGTCTGTCCATACAAACATATAGTCACCATACTACCATACACCCATATAACATCGTCATATAGTCATCATGGCTCTATATAATAAATGAATACCGTACAAGGCTATACGATCACATCATACTACCGTATACAGTGGCTGACAAAATTATTCACACCCCTTGAATTTTTTCACATTTTGTCACCTCACACCCACAAACTTTTCTTGAGATTTTGTTACAAAATAACGCAAAGTAGCGGATAATTGTGCAAAAGTCTTCAGCCCCCTGTACTCTGATAACCCTAAATAAAATCCAGTGCACTCAATTGTCTCCAGAAGTCACTGAATGAGTTAATAGATTAGTCCGGCTGTGTGTAATGTCGTCTCAGTATATATATATATATATATATATATATATATATATATATATATATATATATATATATCTGTTCTGTGAAGGTCTCAGTGGTGTGTTAGAGAACACTAGTGAACAAACCGCATCATGAAGACCAAGGAACTCACCAGTCAGCTCAGAGATAGAGTTATGGAGAAGTGTAAAGCAGGGTCAGGATATAAGAACATCTCCCAAGGAGCCCGGTACAATCCATCATCCAAACATGGAGAAAGTACCAAGACATGACCGCCCACCTAAGGAGAGCGCTGACAAGGAGAGCGATGGTCAGAGAAGCCGCCAAGAGGCCCATGGTCAGGGTGGAGGAGCCGCAGAAATCCTCAGGTACAGGAGAATCTGTCCACAGGAGGTCACTGCGCACCCCACAAATCTGACCATCTATAGGGGAGAGCGGCGAGAAGGAAACCATTGTCATAGGAAGACATAAGAAGGGGCGTCTGCAGGTTATGGCCACAAGACATATAGGGGGACCCCGCAAACATGTGGGAGAAGGTGAGAGGAGACCAAAGGGGAACAGCCTAAATCTAATGTACCCCTGCCCATCCCCCTGAGCACCCCGTCATCTCCCCGCACTGTGACACATAGGGGGCAGCATCATAGGGAGCAGGGACAGGGAAGGACAGGACAATCCTGGAACAAAACCTGAGACTGGAGGCGGCAAAAGACTTGTAGCTGGAATTGTAACCAAAGGCGACGCTACAAAGTATCGGTATAGGGGGCTGAAGACTTCTACAAGCCAATGTAACCAGATAATGCCGTCATATAGTCATCATGGCGCTACACAATAACATACACTGCTATAAAATCCAGGCATACTGCCATATAGCCAGATAGCACCGTCACATACAGTCGTCACGGTGCTGTAGATCCAGTATTGATATCACATATCATATAATCCCTCTGCTGTAAAGTCCCATCATAGTACTGCCCTCTAGCCACATAATACTGCTATACCAATCTATTATATCATATTACACAGTGTATCCATATCATGCCAGCCCTGTCATTCCGTTATATAATCGAGCAGCTACATAGCCCCATGATATAGTCAGTATATGCTGCAATCCCAGCACCATAAATCTACATCATACCGCCATCTAGTATTCAGGATATTATACAGTACATCATATAACCATATAGAATATATCTACATCCTATAGCCATCTAACCTTCATGATGTCATATAGTCCACCATATTGCCACATAGATTATACCTACATCATACCGCCATCTAGTCACTATATCATATAGTCCATCATACTACCTTATACAATATGTCTACATCAAACCGCCATCTAGTCTTACATTATATAGTCCATCATACTACCTTATAGATTATATCTACATCATACCGCCATCTAGTCACTATATCATATAGTCCATCATACTATCTTATACATTATGTCTACATCATACCGCCATCTAGTCTTACATTATATAGTCCATCATATTGCCACATAGATTATACCTACATCATACCGCCATCTAGTCACTATATCATATAGTCCATCATACTACCTTATACATTATGTCTACATCATACCGCCATCTAGTCATTACATTATTTAGCCCATCATATTATCTTATACAATATGTCTACATCATACCGCCATCTAGTCACTATATTATATAGTCCATCGTACTATCTTATACATTATACCTACATCATACCGCCATCTAGTTATAATATCATATAGTCCATCATACTACCTTATACAATATGTCTACATCATACCGCCATCTAGTCATACATTATATAGTCCATCATACTACCTTATTGATTATATCTACATCATACCGCCATCTAGTCACTATATCATATAGTCCATCATACTACCTTATACAATACAGTCCTATGAAAAAGTTTGGGCACCCCTATTAATCTTAATCATTTTTAGTTCTAAATATTTTGGTGTTTGCAACAGCCATTTCAGTTTGATATATCTAATAACTGATGGACACAGTAATATTTCAGGATTGAAATGAGGTTTATTGTACTAACAGAAAATGTGCAATATGCATTAAACCAAAATTTGACCGGTGCAAAAGTATGGACACCTCAACAGAACAGTGCCAGTAATATTTAGTAGATCCTCCTTTTGCAAAGATAACAGCCTCTAGTCGCTTCCTGTAGCTTTTAATCAGTTCCTGGATCCTGGATGAAGGGATTTTGGACAAACAATTCAAGTTCAGTTAAGTTTGATGTCACTTTTCTGTTGAGGTGCCCATACTTTTGCACCGGTCAAATTTTGGTTTAATGCATATTGCGTATTTTCTGTTAGTACAATAAACCTCATTTCAATCCTGAAATATTAGGGTGCATTCAGACTACGTAACGCCGGGCGTGTATGAGAGCCGTACACGCCGGCATTACGGCAGACTGCCGAACACTTCCCATTCACTTCAATGGGAGCGCTCGTAAACGCCGCTGTTACGAGCGCTCCCATTGAAGTGAATGGGAAGTGTTCGGCAGTCTGCCGTAATGCCGGCGTGTACGGCTCTCATACACGCCCGGCGTTACGTAGTCTGAATGCACCCTTACTGTGTCCATCAGTTATTAGATATATCAGACTGAAATGGCTGCTGCAAACACCAAAATATTTAGAACTAAAAATGATTAAGATTAATAGGGGTGCCCAAACTGTATGTCTACATCATACCGCCATCTAGTCACTATATCATATACACTCACCGGCCACTTTATTAGGTACACCATGCTAGTAACGGGTTGGACCCCCTTTTGCCTTCAGAACTGCCTCAATTCTTCGTGGCATAGATACAACAAGGTGCTGGAAGCATTCCTCAGAGATTTTGGTCCATATTGACATGATGGCATCACACAGTTGCAGTCGCAGATTTGTCGGCTGCACATCCATGATGCGAATCTCCCGTTCCACCACATCCCAAAGATGCTCCTCTATTGGATTGAGATCTGGTGACTGTGGAGGCCATTGGAGTACAGTGAACTGATTGTCATGTTCAAGAAACCAGTCTGAGATGATTCCAGCTTTATGACATGGCATTGCATTATCCTGCTGAAAGTAGCCATCAGATGTTGGGTACATTGTGCTCATAAAGGGATGGACATGGTCAGTAACAATACTCAGGTAGGCTTTGGCGTTGCAACGATGCTCAATTGGTACCAAGGGGCCCAAAGAGTGCCAAGAAAATATTCCCCACACCATGACACCACCACCACCAGCCTGAACCGTTACCGATACAAGGCAGGATGGATCCATGCTTTCATGTTGTTGACGCCAAATTCTGACCCTACCATCCGAATGTCGCAGCAGAAATCGAGACTCATCAGACCAGGCAACGTTTTTCCAATCTTCAATTGTCCAATTTCGATGAGCTTGTGCAAATTGTAGCTTCAGTTTCCTGTTCTTAGCTGAAAGGAGTGGCACCCGGTGTGGTCTTCTGCTGCTGTAGCCCATCTGTAGCCTCAAAGTTGGACGTACTGTGCGGCGTTCAGAGATGCTCTTCTGGCTACCTTGGGTGTAACGGGTGGCTATTTGAGTCACTGTTGCCTTTCTATCAGCTGGAACCAGTCTGGCCATTCTCCTCTGACCTCTGGCATCAACAACGCATTTCCGCCCCCCACAGAACTGCCGCTCACTGGATGTTTTTTCTTTTTCGGACCATTCTCTGTAAACCCTAGAGATGGTTGTGCGTGAAAATCCCAGTAGATCAGCAGTTTCTGAAATACTCAGACCAGCCCTTCTGGCACCAACAACCATGCCACGTTCAAAGGCACTCAAATCACCTTTCTTCCCCATACTGATGCTCGGTTTGAACTGCAGGAGATTGTCTTGACCATGTCTACATGGCGAAATGCACTGAGTTGCCGCCATGTGATTGGCTGATTAGAAATTAAGTGTTAACGAGCAGTTGGACAGGTGTACCTAATAAAGTGGCCGGTGAGTGTAGTCCATCATACTATCTTATACATTATGTCTACATCATACCGCCATCTAGTCACTATATCATGTATGATAGAGCCCTCCATACTAGTGTATATCTGATGATCACCCTCCCTCTATAGCGCCCCCTGTGCACGCAGTCCTGTTGTCTGGGGAGACGTTGCCTCTTCCTTGTCCTAATTTTGCCTCCTTGCAGAAGCTGCTGGTATTATTGCTGCACATTTCAGACGTGTCTGAGCAGGGATCCTGAGACATTTCACTTGCTGCCCGGGGCCACAGATTCGCCTCCTCGCAACGACAGGAGGATTTTTTTTGTTTCTTGAAGAATGTGGAGTCTCTCACCTCCAGCTATTTATATGAAGATCTTAAGAAGGAGGACACTGGAGCGGTGGAGGCCATGATGGCTCCGAATCTCTGCAGACCTGTGAGGTGACCATACAGCACCTGCGACAGTGACCAGGATTCAATATGGCGGAAGAACGGGGCAGTGCACGTCTCTAAGGCCTCGGTGACTAGGGGACTAACCTGTAGCTCCAAGAATGATGAGAATGTATCTAAGCTCACAGCGAGCAGAGGAGAATGTCAGGAGCTTGTCTGGCTGACACCAGAAGACAATAGCTGTCAGTGATCAGACAGAGCCTCAGATAATCCTCATGTCAGAGCCAAGGTCACTCACTGCGGCCGCTCAGATGTCACTCACATTCATGGTAAATACTGTACAGTAAAAACTTCTGCCATAGATCTTTCTCCTTTCAACACATCAAAATCTCTGCCGAGGGAGACGACCACCAATAGATTCTGCTGACTGCAAGAGAGGAATGTCTATATGGAGCAACAGCAAACCCCACAAACCGCTCCGTGCGAATAGTCTGAGCTCAACTCTCACCAATACACATAGGATGAACTGCTTGTGCAGATGTAGGTTCAGAGCTCAGCGGATGTTCCCTATGAAGATGATTCTCCCGCCATCCCCCTGTCCTCCAACCTGTTCATACATTACATTACTTATCCTGTATTATACTCCAGAGCTGCGCTCACTATTCTGCTGGTGCAGTCACTGTGTACATACATTACATTACTTATCCTGTATTATACTCCAGAGCTGCGCTCACTATTCTGCTGGTACTGTCACTGTGTACATACATTACATTACTTATCCTGTATTATACTCCAGAGCTGCGCTCACTATTCTGCTGGTGCAGTCACTGTGTACATACATTACATTACTTATCCTGTATTATACTCCAGAGCTGCGCTCACTATTCTGCTGGTACAGTCACTGTGTACATACATTACATTACTTATCCTGTATTATACTCCAGAGCTGCGCTCACTATTCTGCTGGTGCAGTCACTGTGTACATACATTACATTACTTATCCTGTATTATACTCCAGAGCTGCGCTCACTATTCTGCTGGTGCAGTCACTGTGTACATACATTACATTACTTATCCTGTATTATACTCCAGAGCTGCGCTCACTATTCTGCTGGTGCAGTCACTGTGTACATACATTACATTACTTATCCTGTATTATACTCCAGAGCTGCGCTCACTATTCTGCTGGTGCAGTCACTGTGTACATACATTACATTACTTATCCTGTATTATACCCCAGAGCTGCGCTCACTATTCTGCTGGTGCAGTCACTGTGTACATACATTACATTACTTATCCTGTATTATACTCCAGAGCTGCGCTCACTATTCTGCTGGTGCAGTCACTGTGTACATACATTACATTACTTATCCTGTATTATACTCCAGAGCTGCGCTCACTATTCTGCTGGTGCAGTCACTGTGTACATACATTACATTACTTATCCTGTATTATACTCCAGAGCTGCGCTCACTATTCTGCTGGTACAGTCACTGTGTACATACATTACATTACTTATCCTGTATTATACCCCAGAGCTGCGCTCACTATTCTGCTGGTACAGTCACTGTGTACATACATTACATTACTTATCCTGTATTATACTCCAGAGCTGCGCTCACTATTCTGCTGGTGCAGTCACTGTGTACATACATTACATTACTTATCCTGTATTATACTCCAGAGCTGCGCTCACTATTCTGCTGGTGCAGTCACTGTGTACATACATTACATTACTTATCCTGTATTATACTCCAGAGCTGCGCTCACTATTCTGCTGGTGCAGTCACTGTGTACATACATTACATTACTTATCCTGTATTATACTCCAGAGCTGCGCTCACTATTCTGCTGGTGCAGTCACTGTGTACATACATTACATTACTTATCCTGTATTATACTCCAGAGCTGCGCTCACTATTCTGCTGGTTGTTACTGGATGTATCATGTGGACAGACACCTCCAGCTTATCTCTTCTCCATCAGATGACACTTTGCACCATGGTAGAGTGTTGATATTTTGGAGTTCTCTGCCCTCCCCTTCTGAGTTCCCCGGTCCTTGTCCCGGCTGGGTGTGATGAAGCAGATGAGTCCCCTCCATTGTCCTCCAGGACCAGATACAATGTACTTAGTGACTATCTTGTGAGTCTGCACATCTGTAGAGTCCTGCTCGGGGAATGTTCTGGGACGGTTCCTCCTGGCACACTGGGACTTCCTCGTTGGCTTTGATCTCCCGTCACCTGCAATTCCCTCAGATAATTCTTTAATTGTCGCAGCTCTGGGAGGATGAAATTGATTAATACAGCAGAAGATCTGGGCGGCTTAAGGTCGTCATCCATCACTCCTTGAAGAGAAGGTTGTACAGTAAGGCCGCTCGCATTAGACACTTATCCAGTTGCGAGCGCTGACGGTTGCAGCGCAGAGTAAACATGTTGTTACAATGTACAATTGTCCGGATTATTTGTCTCTAGAACATTCTATGGTAAATACAGAAGTTCACATCAAGGTCTGCGGAGGGCAAAGAGGTGGAAGGTGCTGCAGCTCCCGACATGTCATCATGAAGATGACTCCTGGATGGGACTGATCTTCTTCTGTACAAATCCCATTGTTCCTTTTATTTTGGAGACGGAGAGAGATGTAATGGTAACGGAGAACATCTGCACATGGTCTACAGCTGGACATGGAGCTGCTGCAAAAAGGCCTCAACCGGGGCCACCAAGAAGGAGACACATCAACTATTAAGAACTCTGGCACAATATTCGGCTTTCTTCACCCCGTTATTTAGCATTACCCCAAGTGTTACTAAAGGGGAACCCGACCAATCCTGACACCTGCCTGCCTCTGCTGCCACCACATGAAAAGATGCCAGAGGCCACCCTAGGCAGTCACTAGTCCACCTGACTAACCTTTGTGGCCTCAGTCCTTATCACAGGGAGCAGAGAATGATGAAGGACTATAGATACGAGGTCACCGCTGGCAGTATACACATCCCAGATCTGAGAGGTTGTACATATTGTGGAGAGATATTGGACAGATAGAAGTATCTCATACAGAGAGAGATAGGAGATAATACACAGATAATACAGTGTGGGGGGTTCTGGGGATTAGTGTAGTGTTATACTAGAGAGAGATAGGAGATAATATACAGATAATACAGTGTGGGGGGTTCTGGGGATTAGTGTAGTGTTATACTAGAGAGAGATAGGAGATAATACACAGATCATACAGTGTGGGGGGTTCTGGGGATTAGTGTAGTGTTAGGAGAGAGATAGGAGATAATACACAGATAATACTGTGTGGGGGGTTCTGAGGATTAGTGTAGTGTTATACTAGAGAGAGATAGGAGATAATACACAGATAATACAGTGTGGGGGGTTCTGGAGATTAGTGTAGTGTTATACTAGAGAGAGATAGGAGATAATATACAGATAATACAGTGTGAGGGGTTCTGGGGATTAGTGTAGTGTTATACTAGAGAGGGATAGGAGATAATACACAGATAATACAGTGTGGGGGGTTCTGGGTATTAGTGTAGTGTTATACTAGAGAGAGATAGGAGATAATACACAGATAATACAGTGTGGGGGGTTCTGGGGATTAGTGTAGTGTTATACTAGAGAGATAGGAGATAATACACAGATAATACAGTGTGGAGGGTTCTGGGGATTAGTGTAGTGTTATACTAGAGAGAGATAGGAGATAATACACAGATAATACAGTGTGGGGGGTTCTGGGGATTAGTGTAGTGTTATACTAGAGAGAGATAGGAGATAATACACAGATAATACAGTGTGGGGGGTTCTGGGGATTAGTGTAGTGTTATACTAGAGAGAGATGGGAGATAATACACAGATAATACAGTGTGGGGGGTTCTGGGGATTAGTGTAGTGTTATACTAGAGAGAGATAGGAGATAATACACAGATAATACAGTGTGGGGGGTTCTGGGGATTAGTGTAGGGTTATACTAGAGAGAGATAGGAGATAATACACAGATAATACAATGTGGGGGGTTCTGGGGATTAGTGTAGTGTTATACTAGAGAGAGATAGGAGATAATACAGTGTGGGGGGTTCTGGAGATTAGTGTAGTGTTATACTAGAGAGAGATAGGAGATAATACACAGATAATACAGTGTGGGGGGTTCTGGGGATTAGTGTAGTGTTATACTAGAGAGAGATAGGAGATAATACAGTGTGTGGGGTTCTGGGGATTAGTGTAGTGTTAGGAGAGAGATAGGAGATAATACACAGATAATACAGTGTGGGGGGTTCTGGGGATTAGTGTAGTGTTATACTAGAGAGAGATAGGAGATAATACACAGATAATACAGTGTGGGGGGTTCTGGGGATTAGTGTAGTGTTATACTAGAGAGAGATAGGAGATAATACAGTGTGGGGGGTTCTGGGGATTAGTGTAGTGTTATACTAGAGAGAGATAGGAGATAATACACAGATAATACAGTGTGGGGGGTTCTGGGGATTAGTGTAGTGTTATACTAGAGAGAGATAGGAGATAATACAGTGTGTGGGGTTCTGGGGATTAGTGTAGTGTTAGGAGAGAGATAGGAGATAATACACAGATAATACAGTGTGGGGGGTTCTGGGGATTAGTGTAGTGTTATACTAGAGAGATAGGAGATAATACACAGATAATACAGTGTGGGGGGTTCTGGGGATTAGTGTAGTGTTATACTAGAGAGAGATAGGAGATAATACACAGATAATACAGTGTGGGGGGTTCTGGGGATTAGTGTAGTGTTATACTAGAGAGAGATAGGAGATAATACACAGATAATACAGTGTGGGGGGTTCTGGGGAAAAGTAAGTGACCCCTGAGTATTAGCAGATAATGTGACATGAGAGCCTGGAGAGAATCCGCTGAGATTGGACGATGCGTTCTATATACGGTGACACATGAGAGTATATAGGATGGATCCATATGTAACTATATGAAGATCCCGGGATCTATCACAGTCTGATCTTCACAATATGAGTGTGGCCGTGTATGATGGAACGGACAGAGGACATTCCCGAGGACCTCAGGAGAAGACTTATTATGTTCTGCAGGATGGAAATGGTGACAAAACCGTCTGTGAAGAGTTTGGAGCCCAGAGATCGGCAGTCAGACAGATTGTGTAGACATAGAGGGAATAGAAGACATTTCTGTCCCTCCCCAGGAGTGGTCACCAACAAAGATCACACCAAGGACAAGGTGTAAGATAGTCCCAAAGGAAGCCAAGGTCTCCTCTAAGTAACTGACATGAGCTAATGGTCATATCCATCAGGAGGACACTGAGCAACAATGGTGGCCATGACAGGATGGCAAGGAGAAAGCTCAAGAAGATCATGGCTGCCCATCTGTGCTTACTAAAGATCAACTGGACGAGACGGGAGGAGATTGGTACATATAGATGGAGGATGGTACATATAGATGGGGGATGGTACATATAGATGGAGGATGGTACATATAGATGGGGGATGGTACATATAGATGGGGGATGGTACATATAGATGGGGGATGGTGCATATAGATGGGGGATGGTACATATAGACGGAGGATGGTACGTATAGACGGAGGATGGTACGTATAGATGGAGGAAGGTACATATAGATGGGGGATGGTACATATAGATGGGGGATGGTACATATAGATGGAGGATGGTACATATAGATGGGGGATGGTACATATAGATGGGGGATGGTACATATAGATGGGGGATGGTACATATAGATGGAGGATGGTACATATAGATGGGGATGGTACATATAGATGGCGGATGGTACATATAGATGGAGGATGGTACGTATAGATGGAGGATGATACGTATAGATGGAGGAAGGTACGTATAGATGGAGGATGGTACGTATAGATGGAGGATGGTAGATATAGATGGGGGATGGTACATATAGATGGAGGATGGTACGTATAGATGGAGGATGATACGTATAGATGGGGATGGTACATATAGACGGAGGATGGTACATATAGATGGAGGATGGTACATATAGATGGAGGATGGTACGTATAGATGGAGGATGGTACGTATAGATGGAGGATGGTACGTATAGATGGAGGATGGTACGTATAGATGGAGGATGGTACGTATAGATGGAGGATGGTACGTATAGATGGAGGATGATACGTATAGATGGGGATGGTACATATAGACGGAGGATGGTACATATAGATGGAGGATGGTACATATAGATGGAGGATGGTACGTATAGATGGAGGATGGTACGTATAGATGGAGGATGGTACATATAGATGGGGGATGGTACATATAGATGGAGGATGGTATGTATAGATGGAGGATGATACGTATAGATGGAGGATGGTACATATAGATGGAGGATGGTACGTATAGATGGAGGATGGTACGTATAGATGGAGGATGGTACATATAGATGGAGGATGGTACATATAGATGGAGGATGGTACGTATAGATGGAGGATGGTACGTATAGATGGAGGATGGTACATATAGATGGAGGATGGTACGTATAGATGGAGGATGGTACGTATAGATGGAGGATGGTACGTATAGATGGAGGATGGTACGTATAGATGGAGGATGGTACGTATAGATGGAGGATGGTACATATAGATGGGGGATGGTACATATAGATGGGGATGGTACATATAGATGGGGATGGTACATATAGATGGGGGATGGTACATATAGATGGGGGATGGTACATATAGATGGAGGATGGTACATATAGATGGAGGATGGTACATATAGATGGGGGATGGTACATATAGATGCAGGCTGTAATGGTACAGCCTGTTTACCATTGTGTACACGTTGTGTGACCCCCGGTGCTGGTAGTATAATGGTATGGCCCTGTTTACTACCTTGGTATAACAGAGTACAAGGATCAGTCCATATTCCCCAACACAGCAGAGACGCAGAGACCTGCTCACATCTAGCAGAGCTGAGGAGACCAGTGACATAGCAGAGCTGAGGCTGTTGTGTCTGGAGCATTGGGCTGATATTCCTCCCAGCCGGAGGACTAACCAACAATTACAGACACACACGAGGCTGACAGCAGATACTGCAGGAGGGGTTCACATACTTCTACCTCTCACATAGATGGATATTTGATTATTTCTCTCTTTTTAGGACTGTACCTCTCCTCTGTCTATGTCGGCTCCTCTCTAGGAACGCAGCCATGGCTCTGCTGTTCAGCGGTGGTGCTCTACAAGTCACTACCTGCAGATAATGATAATTCTCACTGTACAGCAGAACTGGAAACACAACTACAAGGGTTAAATTAGGGCAAGACCTGGAACGTTGCACCAGTCATAAACAAGGCTCATCCCTCCAGGTGCAGAATGTCAGGACTACAACTCTCAGCATGCCCTGCCATGTCATCTCATAGTATAGAGCAAGGACCCCCACCATAATCACTGCAGACTGACATCCTGGGGTCCCCCCCACAGAGACCCCTGGTGGCAGGGGCAGGAAACCCCTTCTATAGTCTTATCTGGTGGCTGAGACTTACTGACTGCTGCCCCCCTGCTATGTCCTCCATGCATAGGCCGAGCTGCTCAGGTATTTACTAGTTAGAAAGTCCCTGGTTTTACTGCCCGCTGTGGACCCTCGTCCCAAATCATCAGCCCGCTGGTGCCTGTGACTGGCTAGAAAATGGTGCTGCAAAATATGTGACCCTGGCACTATCCACTGCTGTGACCCTGGCACTGTCCCCTGCACTGACCCTGGCACTAATCCCTGCACTGACCCTGGCACTGTCCCGTGCTCTGACCCTGGCACTATCCCCTGCTGTGACCCTGGCACTGTCCCGTGCTCTGACCCTGGCACTATCCCCTGCTGTGACCCTGGCACTGTCCCCTGCACTGACCCTGGCACTAATCCCTGCACTGACCCTGGCACTGTCCCGTGCTCTGACCCTGGCACTATCCACTGCTGTGACCCTGGCACTGTCCCCTGCACTGACCCTGGCACTATCCCCTGCACTGACCCTGGCACTATCCCCTGCACTGACCCTGGCACTATCCCCTGCTCTGACCCTGGCACTATCCCCTGCACTGACCCTGACACTGTCCCCTGCTGTGACCCTGGCACTATCCCCTGCTGTGACCCTGGCACTGTCCCCTGCTGTGACCCTGGCACTATCCCCTGCACTGACCCTGGCATTGTCCCCTGCTGTGACCCTGGCACTATCCCCTGCTCTGACCCTGGTACTATCCCCTGCACTGACCCTGGTATTGTCCCCTGCACTGACCCTGGCACTATCCCCTGCTCTGACCCTGGCACTATCCCCTGCTCTGACCCTGGTATTGTCCCCTGCACTGACCCTGGCATTGTCCCCTGCTGTGACCCTGGCACTCTCCCTTGCTCTGACCCTGGCACTATCCCCTGCTCTGACCCTGGCACTATCCCCTGCTCTGACCCTGGTATTGTCCCCTGCACTGACCCTGGCATTGTCCCCTGCACTGACCCTGGCATTGTCCCCTGCACTGACCCTGGCATTCTCCCCTGCTGTGACCCTGGCACTGTACCCTGCTGCGACCCTGGTACTATCGCTTGCATTGACCCTGGCACTATCCCCTGCACTGACCCGGGCACTAACCCCTGCTGTGACCCTGGCACTATGGCTTGCACTGACCCTGGCACTATCCCCTGCTCTGACCCTGGCACTATCCCCTGCTGTGACCCTGGCACTAACCCCTGCTGTGACCCTGGCACTAACCCCTGCTGTGACCCTGGCACTAACCCCTGCTGTGACCCTGGTACTATGGCTTGCACTGACCCTGGCACTGTCCCCTACTCTGACCCTGGCACTATCCCCTGCACTGACCCTGGCACTATCCCCTGCACTGACCCTGGCACTATCCCCTGCACTGACCCTGGCACTGTCCCCTGCTGTGACCCTGGCACTATCCCCTGCACTGACCCTGGCACTATCCCCTGCACTGACCCTGGCACTGTCCTCTGCACTGACCCTGGTACTATCCCCTGCTGTGACCCTGGCACTATCCCCTGCTGTGACCCTGGTACTATCCCCTGCTGTGACCCTGGTACTATCCCCTGCTGTGACCCTGGTACTATCCCCTGCTGTGACCCTGGTACTATCCCCTGCTGTGACCCTGGTACTATCCCCTGCTGTGACCCTGGTACTATCCCCTGCTGTGACCCTGGTACTATCCCCTGCTGTGACCCTGGTACTATCCCCTGCTGTGACCCTGGCACTATGGCTTGCACTGACCCTGGCAATGTCTTCTGCACTGACTCCAGACTGTAGCTTAGAGGACTGAGGACTGCCATAACCTGATCTCCAGGGCCCTGTGCAGACACTGCTGATGTGAGGGCAGCAGATTAAGGAAATTTCTGTGAAACAAGGAAACATTTAGCAGGTGTCAGTCTTCTGTACAGACAATGGAGAGTTAATACAGCTACAAATTACACACAAATCGTCTGGAGGAAGTGTCAGCTGTCATCACTGACTGTATACATATCATATACTATATACACATCAGACACTATATATACACAACACATCATACCCTACACATCAGACACTATATATACATCATACCCTACACATCAGACACTATATATATATAACACTTCATACACTACACCATCATCCTACAATATTATACATGTGACACTTTGGATGTTTGTTCTTCAATCACACAGAAAACACTGAGCGGATTTGGATGAGATTTGCCCCATAGATACTCTGTAACCTGGAGTAACACATCGGCTACTTTGTATCCCGGTACGTGACATGGCTTCACTACTGTTCTGGATTTATGGTCACATACTATATTACATGTCCCATAGATACTCTGTAACCTGGAGTAACACATCAGCTACTTTGTATCCCGGTACATGACATGGCTTCACTACTGTTCTGGATTTATGGTCACATACTATATTACATGTCCCATAGATACTCTGTAACCTGGAGTAACACATCGGCTACTTTGTATCCCGGTAAATGACATGGCTTCACTACTGTTCTGGGTTTATGGTCACATACTATATTACATATCCCATAGATACTCTGTAACCTGGAGTAACACATCGGCTACTTTGTATCCCGGTAAATGACATGGCTTCACAACTGTTCTGGGTTTATGGTCACATACTATATTACACTGCTCCTGCAGCTGCTTATCTCAGGTCCCAGGTCTGTTATCTCTCTATGTAACACTCAGCTAACCCTCAGTCCATTGTGTACAAGCATCTGCATATTATCTGATCTGCTCCAGGCAGTGCTGACACACTGGAGGGGAAAACACCTTAAGGCCGGGGCCCCATGAGACGTAAATGCCGTGATTTGCCTGCAGTGGAGATGCTGCGGGAAAAATCCCAGCGTTTTACAGTGCAAGCAAAAGGGATGGGATTCATGCAAATCCCATGCCCACTTTGTGGAAAAAAAACGCAGCGCGGACACGCTGTGATTTGCAAAGCTGTTGCAGCTTTGCAAATTGCAGCATGCCAATTATATCTACGGAAACGCCGACTCCTTTCCCATAGATATAATGGGAAGAGAAAGTCCGCGGAGGAAAACTCAGTGAAGTTTCTCTTCAAAGCGCTGCGGAAAGAACCCCAATGCATTCACGCCGCGGTTCTTTCTGCAGCGCTTTAGAGCTGCGATTATGGGGCCTTAGCCTAAACCCACATTGGCAGTTTGCTAATATGAAACATGTCAGGGAAAAGAAAATCTAATTTGTCACAAACAACGAGATCTATGAAGGAGCCAGAAGTCACAGAGTTCTCCTCAAGCGGAGCTGACGGGATCATCGACACCAACAACATGCTCATTATATGGCGTCCCAGCGAGCTGCGGAGATACTGAAACAATCACAGGCACAGCACGAGGAACAAGTTCAGCAGCAGGACAACATGAGAGCTGCCGAAACGCCGGAGCAGGTGAACCATCGACAACAGCAATTTGCTGAATATAGGCGGATCATCGACGCCGACAACACGCAGATGAAGTCGCAGGCACTATATACACATCATATACTATATATACAGCACATCATACACTACATATTCATAATGCGCTGCACACCATTCATTACACATCATGCACTATATATATCATACACTTCATACTATGTACATTTCATACAATATCTGTCTGTATCATACGCTATATATACATCATACACTTCTAATGGTCATTATATAGTGGGGTCAGCCATGTGATGGTCGATATTTGGTGAGACATTTCATCCATCTTGTGGCACCTCATCCATGAGGGGAGCCGGAGGCCCATGGACTACATTTCTGGCTCTCTGCCCCCATCTTATATTTGGCTTGGCCCCCCTCCTTAGATAATAAGTCTATGGCAGTCTGAGCCCTCCGACCAGCAGGAGATACCGGGTGACACCTCCGTCATAGATATAACAAGTACTTCACAACTACACCCATAGACACCACCCCCCACCCCCCCAGTGACTGGACCCCAATTACTCCATTAACATCAGGTTACGAGAAAGAGAGATTGTTCTGTAGAATCAGAGGGGAAAACAACACAAGAAGCTCAAGTCCCCGAATACAGTCTTATGTATGAGCAGAGTACAGACTATAATGGTGAGCACACCTACCATACTGTGCTTATAATATACCGCCATACTGTGCCTACATAATACTGCTATACAGTGCTTATAATATACCGCCATACTGTGCCTACATAATACTGCTATATAGTGCTTATAATATACTGCCATACTGTGCCTACATAATACTGCTATACAGTGCTTATAATATACCGCCATACTGTGCCTACATAATACTGCTATATAGTGCTTATAATATACTGCCATACTGTGCCTACATAATACTGCTATACAGTGCTTATAATATACCGCCATACTGTGCCTACATAATACTGCTATACAGTGCTTATAATATACCGCCATACTGTGCCTACATAATACTGCTATACAGTGCTTATAATATACCGCCATACTGTGCCTACATAATACTGCTATACAGTGCTTATAATATACCGCCATACTGTGCCTACATAATACTGCTATACAGTGCTTATAATATACCGCCATACTGTGCCTACATAATACTGCTATACAGTGCTTATAATATATCACCATACTGTGCCTACATAATACTGCTATATAGTGCTTATAATATACCGCCATACTGTGCCTACATAATACTGCTATATAGTGCTTATAATATACTGCCATACTGTGCCTACATAATACTGCTATACAGTGCTTATAATATACTGCCATCCTGGGCCTACATAATACTGCTATATCGTGCTTATAATATACCGCCATACTGTGCCTACATAATACTGCTATATAGTGCTTATAATATACCGCCATACTGTGCCTACATATATACCATAATACTTATATACGGTGCTTATAATATACCGCCATACTGAAGTTTCTGAAGTAATGCCATACGGTGCTTCCATAGAACTACTACTATACAGGGCCTCATTGTATGATATTACTGTACAGTGAAAACATAACAGTGCCATACAGTGGTAATAACATACTGCCATATTGTGCCCATATAATACTACTATAAAGTGTCTAGTTTACATAATATTGTTATACAGCTCCTAGTTACATGATATTCAAATACAGAGAAAAACCGAATGCCATACACTGCTGAGATACAGCGATACTGATACATTATACCTATATATACTACTGTACAGTGATTAGTCACATAATACTAACATACAATGTATCTATACAGTGCACAGTACAAGCCATTACTATACGGTGACTATGTAGCAGTGCTTATAATATACTGCCATACTATAACTATATAATACTACTTTACACTACCTAGATAAATAATATTGCTATTCAGTGCCTATATAATACTACCATATTTTACCTATAGGATACTACCACACAAATGCTGCCATACAGTGTCTATCAAGTAACTCCATACCATACTTACATAATACTACTATACAGTTCCTACAATGTAAAGAGTCATATAGTGCTAATAATATTACATGAACACTAAAGTGCATACAATGCCATACTGTGCCTATATAATACTACTATATGTGCAGTGCCCAGACAATACCGCCATACATTGCATATATAATACTACAATACTCTGCATAATACTGCAGTATGGTATGTCCATAATATTACTATCGAGCGCCTAGTCACATCATATCACAATGTAACACACTGTAAATGTAACAATGCTATACTGTGTGTAAATAATACCGCTATAATGTAGCTAGGTAATAGTGCCACATAATGTCCACTGGTCTGCTGGGCCAGTAGAGGATAGAGCCACGGTATATGACCTTTGTGAGGCGGTGGGCGCCCCTTACTGGTGGTGGCCATTGTATACTCACCCCCATGCCCCCATCCATCTGCTATAGACACCCTGTATCCACTCACTATGTGAATAGCTTTGCCATGGAGGGTAAGTCAGGCTTAGGTTGGTGGCCCTTTAAGCCTTATTTAATTACCGCTCTTTGGGGACGCCATCGCCGCGGGTTCTCCGATTTCTTAATCATTAGACGCCAGGTTTTTCCCTTTCATTTGTGACCTCTGGTAAAGCGATGAAATGAATAACTTCCCTGATCACATCTCCTGCCGCGTCTCTATCAACCCCATCCCTCTAATTACCTCACACGGCGCGATGAATGAAGCGAAATAATCGGGGTCCTGCGAGACCATCAGCCCACGTGAGATCACAAATCATCGCCTATAGGACTGCCTGACCCAAATGCATAATGATGCTCCAGCTAAAAATACTCCGCGTCGCATCAGATCTGCAAATTTACAAGGATGAAGGAGAATACGGCCCATGTCCTAACCTCCCCGGTGAGGAGACGACTGCCTAATGGGGCCCAGGAAGAATGGAGGTGGGGCGGGCGCGGCTCATCTCTGTGTAGACACATCTCTCCTTCCAACAATCAAAAAGAAGGGGGTAACCAACCAGGGGGCCACAAGGGATAAGAAGGCCCTCTAGCCCAAGCTGGGGTAGTCTCTGGCCGTACCTCGCTATGGCCCTTGGACATAACTCTCAATTTTATTACCACTTTTCTGTTTTGTCCCAAATTTGAGAACAAATTTGTTGCGAGGGGCATGGGGTGGCAGAAATGAGGAACAGGGATTATCAAGACCCCCCACCACCAAATGTGTGAGATAATGATGAGCAAGGAAGGGCAGAGATGGAGTAGGAACACGTGTAGATGACAACGTGGCCGACATCACTGAAAAAGATAATCCCGCTCATCTACGGAGAACCTAGGACCTCGGAGAAGGAACGCCATCTATGGTCCATGGGCTACAAGACTGCTCCATCCCATTAGATCCGGTGCTCAAGACGTTTGGTAGAAAACCAAGACAAGATCTCCACCTGCATCAGTAGGACCAAAGTCTCACCTGTCTGATCTTGGATTCTGCGGCATTACTTTATGATTATGAAAGGGAAACCAAAATTAGGGGACAGGAAAAGTGATGACACCAGTGAGGTTCCGGATCAAGAAGTCCTTCATGAAGATGGTGGACACTAGATTAAGAGGAACCTTCCACCTAAAGCACAAATAACCAGGCTGATGTCTTATTGTAGACATGAGTAGACCCAGAAGAATGGAGAAGACTGTGATACTGCTCATGGACCTTAGATGGTTGTCACATGAGCAGTCACTATGTCTGAGCATGGCTGTGTTCTCCATAGGGAAGGGGAGAAAGCTCATCCATGTTCCACCAATATGTTCCATGAGTAGGAATATCGCCCTACACATTAGAAGGTCGTCAGGTCCACCACTATAGACCCACATCCATCTTATGATTATGGACACCTTAAAGGGGTTTGACAAATTAGAATACTGCAGGTCTACCCTTAAAGGAAAGGCCTTCAATACAGGAATGATGGAGGTCGGACTCTCGGCACCTCACCGATCAAATGTTTGATGGGACTCAGCTGATCAGCAGGGGTGTCAATCACTAAGTAGTCATGTTGTCATTGAAAAGTTTGAAGAACCAAATGCAGGACCTGATCTTCTGCAAGTATGGGGTCATCGGACTCCATTGAGTCATATATCAGTAGTCAGGTACAGACGGTCATGGGACAACTAAGCTCCACCTTGGTGGACAATGACAGCGATGTATCCTGGGAAATATCTAAGATCATGGACTTCATCATGGTGTCTTGTGTAACATCAGAATTACAGGTGGAGGAGACGACTCGTACGTTACAGCCATCTCACTAGAGGTTGATTGTTCTCAGCAAACAGAAGCTGCCGTCTCAAGATGTGTCCATCACCTGCTGGCGTTTCCTCAGCTAACAGCTCCTTAGAAGTGGGCTGATCTGTGAAAACACGGAAAGCTCCATATAAAGAACATTTAATCCGCTTGTTATTTTGGTTAATGCCTTTATCTCGGCAGCCTGAATGACAAGCGCTGCCGCGTTTCCAAGGTGCGCTCTGTTTTCTGCCTGTTGTATAAACATTCTCCAAGGTTTTTTCGGTTTCATTGAGTTTCTGTGTCTTTAGGTTCGCTCTCCGTTTTGGATCTTCTTCCAGCGGCGTGACCGTCATCACAATGTCATCATTATGGGTTTTCCCAGGTTTTGGTAGAACTGGGGAAAAAAAAAACGTTTAACCCCTGATGTACATAACGTGAAACGTAAACAGCTGGATCTTATTCTCCTTCTTTGGTCCATATGTTCTCCTTGAAGACCTACTGGGGCAGAAGTTAGTAGATTGTTACACGCAGAACCACTGAAAGTGGTGGAACTGCTACACCCTCTACTTCAGAAATGGTCCAAACCCAAGACCTGGGCCAAGACTTTCAAAAACTGGTCGGCAAAGGCACAGTCCCCTCCTGACCCATGTCTGTAGCCTCTCACCAGCACCCAGCTTCTCACTGATGAGAGACAATAACCCCCAAACAGCTGTCTGGTTTGTCTGCATGCTATGTCATTGGGTTCTTCAAGACCAGGCATGGATCTATATGGAACGACCTTCCAAAAAGATACCATTTCCACCAAGGAAAACTTATTTGTATTTTCCTTTCCCAGAATTTTCACAAGAGCTCAGACAGTCTCCTTAAGGAGACCCTTCTGACCCAAAACTCATTCACCACATGGATGTAACAGTAATAACTGATACTATGGGGCCTAGAGGCTGAGGGACCTCAACTTCAGGAGTCTCAGATGAGAAGGACAGTGAGTGGTCACCATGGAAGGTGCAGAAGAAGAGAAAAATCAAGTGCATGGAGATGGAGGGAAGAAGGAGTTGACCAATGAATGTGGAGCTCTCGGTTGCCAGTTGCTGATGGTGGTAGTGGTGGAGTCTGGCCTCCTGGCACTATGGGCCCCCATCTTTGGTCAAACCTTTCGCCACATCCACCAACTCCAACACTTTGCGTCCTTGCATTCTACTCCACTAGTTCCACTAGTCGTTGGATAATTTTCATCACTTTTGGACACTCGTCCTCTGTTACATAATTGGGACACTATAGCCACGTCACCATGTAGTCTTGGGTTGCCCTTAGGGTTCAGCCGATCTTGAAATTTCAGGATAGTTTTTAAAATCCAATTTTCAATCATTTTCCAGCCGATCCCGATCGTGAAATTTGCTCGATCGCCGATCGGGATCCCATCTTTCCCGATCCCAATTGCTCAACCCTATTCATGATATATACTGTACATAAGTAGGGTTGAGCCGATCTTGAGACAACCTCCAACCTCGATCCTGCAGGAAAAGATCGGGATCGAAATTCCGATCGCGATCGTGAAATTTACTCAATCGCCGATCGGAAACCGATCTTTTCCGATCCCGATCGCTCAATCCTAGTTGCCATCTTCTCCATATTGTCTTTCTTCTATTTTTCAGCCTTACAGACCAGACTTTATAGGTTTCAGTGATCTGTCGTGCAGGAGGTCGTGGTCGTGTGACGACCAGACAACGAATATGAGGCTATTAAACTTGACCACTGGCATTTCATCCACCTTACATTCCATGCTGACGTCTTGACTTCACTTGGGTAGGAGAACGTCTACGCCGGCTGACATCTTGTGAGAACATTAGTTGTAGCCATTCTTCAGACATCAAGCAGTCATCATAGCCTCAGGCTGGGACAAGCCATGATCTGAATCACTCTGAAGACTGGGGCTTCCGAGGGTCCACTCGTGAAATCCGGGCCTTACATCTGTCAGTGCACACAAATGACAGGGGCTTATTCCCTCAATTGGCGGATTATGTATTTGTGTGAGAACACATTACACAAAGCTGCACTTTAAGGTGAGATTTGGCAAAGCCGCCCGGAAGCCCCCGTGTAGAGCGCAGGTGAAGCCATCTTATGGAATGAATGAATTTTCGGTTATTATTATAGATTTACTGAAGGGGTTTTCACAAGTCTCTTTGATCTTGGAACATTTTACTCCAATTTTCTGCCCCGGGTTAATCTGCCGGAGATTTATTTTCAGCCTTAAAATCGTCTGGTGATTGTTTCTAGGAATCAAGAATTGGATGAGATCATGAGAGGTGGACAGCGGGAAAACGAGACAATTCCCAGCGAACTCCTCAACTGCTGCCGGCTCTTAGAAAGCCAGACTGGAAACATCTCCCGCCAACTATCAGTGGTCAGTCCTCCAAACTGCTGAGTCCTCCTGACACCTCAGCGGATACAGCACTATCAGCAGCGGATACATCACTATCAGCACCCGATACATCACTATCGGCACCAGATACATCACTATCGGCACCGGATACATCACTATCGGCACCGGATACATCACTATCGGCACCGGATACATCACTATCAGCACCGGATACAGCACTATCAGCACCAGATACATCACTATCGGCACCGGATACATCACTATCGGCACCGGATACATCACTATCGGCACCGGATACATCACTATCGGCACCGGATACATCACTATCAGCACCAGATACATCACTATCAGCACCGGATACAGCACTATCGGCACCGGATACATCACTATCAGCACCGGATACATCACTATCGGCACCGGATACATCACTATCGGCACCGGATACATCACTATCGGCACCGGATACATCACTATCGGCACCGGATACATCACTATCGGCACCGGATACATCACTATCGGCACCGGATACATCACTATCGGCACCGGATACATCACTATCGGCACCGGATACATCACTATCGGCACCGGATACATCACTATCGGCACCGGATACATCACTATCGGCACCGGATACATCACTATCAGCACCAGATACATCACTATCAGCACCGGATACAGCACTATCAGCACCACATACATCACTATCAGCACCAAATACATCACTATCAGCACCAGCCATTTCCAGCCGCTCTTATTGTAATCCTGAGCTGCCCCAATGATGTCTTGTTATCTGTCTTACTGGGGGGGGGGGGTATTGTCCTCTGGAAGGACGGCTACTTGTGTTTGTTCCTTCTTCTGGCGCTCTATTTGCATATATGCATGCCTCGGTATTTGCATATAAGAAAGTGCAGTTCATTAAACCTACTAATTATGCTTTAAGCTCCACTGGTGCCCTGCTGAGAGGAGATGGGATGCTGCCGCTCCTCCGCCGGGCTGGGGTATCTGGGGACTGGGGAAGAGAGACTTTCAGAATAATATTCCTCGCTCCCTCGTCTCGCCTTTGTACAAGCACAAACTTAAAAGCTGAAGCGAAGCTTTATAATACGATTTCTTAAGGTGTAAGCTTGTCCGTAGAGATAGAACCTTCCATGTGGCAAGAAATCAGAGCGGAATCTTACAAATAATAATACTGTATAAGGGTTAGAGGAGCGCTCCTGGTCTGTGGAGGGGGATCTCCTAAATATACAGAGGACAAGCAGTAGTAGATATAGTGGATGGCCAGGCTGGAGGGGGTGGGTGGGGGTCTGGAGGGTCTTGATTGTTTGATCCTCTCTAGCCTGACTCATGGTCGTGGCCGGGGCAGATATTTTGCCTATGGACGGGTTACGAGGTTGTTCCTGACCCTGGCACAAGACTGGAGGGCTGTAAACTTCTCCTGCTCATCCTGTCATTTATGAAGCTCGGGGCTGATGGTCGGTTCTCCACCCATTAGGCCGTAAAGCTCCATATTTTCCATTCTCCTGGATATTGGTGGTAAGTTTCCCACGTTCCTTAGAAGCCTCCTCCAGCCTTGTAGCCTCTGGTGCTTCCTGAGAGCTCTGTTTATGGCTCCGAGAGCTTCCTCTACAAGTTGTGGTCAATACCGGCCTTGGAGGACACCTGGTTAATTGATTTATTGGCTGGATGGGACACAAATAAATTTTACCATATGGAAACCTTGTGCCTGAATACTTCGCACGAGCTACAGCTTCAGGTGGTGATAACTACAAGAGTGAACAGTACCCGACAAGGATTTCCTAAATAATAACTACAGACATTGCGACCAATGATCATTGATTTAGGGCTGGTGAGGATCGAGACTATGACCAAGCTCGCTTAAGCTATCCACCAGCCACGTCATAAGAGATGATAGTCAGATGGAATATCTACGATAGATAACATGAAGACGACCATATTCACAGGGTGACACAGAAGACCTAGAAGATGTTGTTACAAGTTACAATGTAACTCCAAAGAGATGACCACTATCTGCTCTACATGTCTTCTGATGGATTTTGGAGTTTTGAAAAGTTTTGAAGATTCTGTGGAGATCAACGAGAAGACTCTCCATGAAACAATAAGGAATATTCCATGGGCCTATCACACTATGAGAAGATGCAGCTCCTTGGTAAATACAATGAATCTCTAGAATAAAGAAGGAACTAAAGAGGGCGACCAGGAACGAGGTCGGGTCAGATGACATCAAGGATCAGGACACTACACTGAGAGGTCTATTCTGTCCCAAGACGTCCTAGAGCAACACAAGGAAACGCAGAGGCAGACGTGACACCTCTTTCAACAAAAACAAACATGATAAACTGATAGGAGGATCAGGGAGTCTGGAAAGAAAACGTTACTTGGAAGAGTCAAATATAAGACATTCTGTGATAAGGAAGAAGTCCATGTCCACATCAGTTATGTATAGACGTGTACGAGGGAGGGGGTGACTGACGTATAAGACCCCAACAAGTCATAATCCTTCTCTATGGGGGACAAGATACACCATACACACAAGGAAAATATCAACGCGGCTAGTCAGTAAGGACGATAACACTGCTAGTCAGTAAGGACGATAACAGGGCGAGTCAGTAAGGACGATAACACTGCTAGTCAGTAAGGACGATAACACCGCTAGTCAGTAAGGACGATAACACAGCTAGTCAGTAAGGACGATAACACCGCTAGTCAGTAAGGACGATAACAGAGCTAGTCAGTAAGGACGATAACAGAGCTAGTCAGTAAGGACGATAACAGGGCTAGTCAGTAAGGACGATAACAGGGCTAGTCAGAAAGGACTATAACACCGCTAGTCAGTAAGGACCATAACACAGCTAGACAGTAAGGACGATAACACAGCTAGTCAGTAAGGACGATAACACTGCTAGTCAGTAAGGACGATAACACCGCTAGTCAGTAAGGACGATAACACCGCTAGTCAGTAAGGACGATAACACCGCTAGTCAGTAAGGACGATAACACAGCTAGTCAGTAAGGACGATAACACAACTAGTCAGTAAGGACGATAACACTGCTAGTCAGTAAGGACGATAACACTGCTAGTCAGTAAGGACGATAACACAGCTAGTCAGTAAGGACGATAACACAGCTAGTCAGTAAGGACGATAACAGGGCGAGTCAGTAAGGACGATAACACTGCTAGTCAGTAAGGACGATAACACCGCTAGTCAGTAAGGACGATAACACAGCTAGTCAGTAAGGACGATAACACCGCTAGTCAGTAAGGACGATAACAGAGCTAGTCAGTAAGGACGATAACAGAGCTAGTCAGTAAGGACGATAACAGGGCTAGTCAGTAAGGACGATAACAGGGCTAGTCAGAAAGGACTATAACACCGCTAGTCAGTAAGGACCATAACACAGCTAGACAGTAAGGACGATAACACAGCTAGTCAGTAAGGACGATAACACTGCTAGTCAGTAAGGACGATAACACCGCTAGTCAGTAAGGACGATAACACCGCTAGTCAGTAAGGACGATAACACCGCTAGTCAGTAAGGACGATAACACAGCTAGTCAGTAAGGACGATAACACAACTAGTCAGTAAGGACGATAACACTGCTAGTCAGTAAGGACGATAACACTGCTAGTCAGTAAGGACGATAACACAGCTAGTCAGTAAGGACGATAACACAGCTAGTCAGTAAGGACGATAACACAGCTAGTCAGTAAGGACGATAACACAGCTAGTCAGTAAGGACGATAACACAGCTAGTCAGTAAGGACGATAACACAACTAGTCAGTAAGGACGATAACACAGCTAGTCAGTAAGGACGATAACACAACTAGTCAGTAAGGACGATAACACTGCTAGTCAGTAAGGACGATAACACTGCTAGTCAGTAAGGACGATAACACAGCTAGTCAGTAAGGACGATAACACAGCTAGTCAGTAAGGACGATAACACAGCTAGTCAGTAAGGACGATAACACAGCTAGTCAGTAAGGACGATAACACAGCTAGTCAGTAAGGACGATAACACAACTAGTCAGTAAGGACGATAACACAGCTAGTCAGTAAGGACAATAACACAACCAGTCAGTAAGGATGATAACACTGCTAGTCAGTAAGGACGATAACACTGCTAGTCAGTAAGGACAATAACACAGCTAGTAAGTAAGGACGATAACACAGCTAGTCAGTAAGGACGATAACACTGCTAGTCAGTAAGGACGATAACACAGCTAGTCAGTAAGGACGATAACAGGGCTAGTCAGTAAAGACGATAACACCGCTAGTCAGTAAGGACGATAACACCGCTAGTCAGTAAGGACGATAACACAACCAGTCAGTAAGGATGATAACACTGCTAGTCAGTAAGGACGATAACACTGCTAGTCAGTAAGGACAATAACACAGCTAGTAAGTAAGGACGATAACACAGCTAGTCAGTAAGGACGATAACACTGCTAGTCAGTAAGGACGATAACACAGCTAGTCAGTAAGGACGATAACAGGGCTAGTCAGTAAAGACGATAACACCGCTAGTCAGTAAGGACGATAACACCGCTAGTCAGTAAGGACGATAACAGGGCTAGTCAGTAAGGATGATAACACAGCTAGTCAGTAAAGACGATAACACCGTTAGTCAGTAAGGACGATAACAGGGCTAGTCAGTAAGGATGATAACACAGCTAGTCAGTAAAGACGATAACACAGCTAGTCAGTAAGGACGATAACAGGGCTAGTCAGTAAAGACGATAACACCGCTAGTCAGTAAGGACGATAACACCGCTAGTCAGTAAGGACGATAACAGGGCTAGTCAGTAAGGATGATAACACAGCTAGTCAGTAAAGACGATAACACCGTTAGTCAGTAAGGACGATAACAGGGCTAGTCAGTAAGGATGATAACACAGCTAGTCAGTAAGGACGATAACACAGCTAGTCAGTAAGGACGATAACACCGCTAGTCAGTAAGGACGATAACACCGCTAGTCAGTAAGGACGATAACACCGCTAGTCAGTAAGGACGATAACACCGCTAGTCAGTAAGGACGATAACACCGCTAGTCAGTAAGGACGATAACACCGCTAGTCAGTAAGGACGATAACACCGCTAGTCAGTAAGGACGATAACACCGCTAGTCAGTAAGGACGATAACACCGCTAGTCAGTAAGGACGATAACACCGCTAGTCAGTAAGGACGATAACAGGGCTAGTCAGTAAGGACGATAACACCGCTAGTCAGTAAGGACGATAACACAGCTAGTCAGTAAGGACGATAACACCGCTAGTCAGTAAGGACGATAACACCGCTAGTCAGTAAAGACGATAACACATAAATAATTCATATAAATAAATAATTAATCAATAACCAATCAATAATATCCGATCAATATCAATCAAAATCATTAAACCCAATGTCCAATCAGCTTATTAGCTGATCGACTAACCACCTACAATAAACACCATAACAAGCATTCAAATTCTTAACAAAGGGGGGGGGGGGTGTCTTGCTAGAAGGTCTCTTCAGACGGGCCACGAACAGCTGATGTGGCCGTTATTTATATTTGAAATTCCCACCAAAACGCTTCTTCGACCAATCAGCTGTTCGCCATGGAAGCTTCCAGAAGCCCTGTTTGAAATCTGCCTAGTGATGACCTCTGACCTCCTACTTCACCTCAGCTAAGGTAAGTGAAAAAGGCGGAAAATTTGAATTTTATTCCTTTTATGTGTTTCCTAACTAACGTGACTAAACCTGAGGAGAAAAATTAAAAATTAATAATATATATAACATTTTCTGGTGTCATGATGCCATGTGTCCCCCAAGCGTGCTCGCTTTGGGGGGGGGGGGGGGGCCTTGTCAGGGGGTTGCAACTCAATTTTTTAGGGCTCACCCCAAGGGCCAAAAAATAATACACTGCTGCTGTGAGGCTCTAGTCACCCCAAGGGCCCAAAACATTGTATTTTAAAGCGTCTCTATCTGTGGGAACAGTCCTGTATCTCTAATCCCATCCTGGCATTGCCTTTAGTCTTTCCCTCACTTACCTTTAGTCTGTAGATCGCCTCAGTGGTCTCTGTATAAGTCGGCCTTTAATAACATGCTAATTGGTCTGTAGCAGGATACATGGTGCACTGCTCTCCTGTTGTTTCCTATGGGAGGCTGATGATGAGGAGGATGATGAGGAGGATGATGAGGATGATGATGATGATGATGATGATGATGATGATGATGATGATGATGACGACGACGACTTCCTGCTTCCCTCACACACACAGGAGATAATAGGAGAGAGGAGGCTGCTGGGAACTTCCTGTGCTGGCTGCAGCTCATTAGCATATGAATAAAGGCCGACTTATACAGAAACCACTGAGGTAATTTACAGACTAAAGGTAAGTGAGGGAAAGACTAAAGGCAATGCCAGGATGGGACTAGAGATACAGGACTGTGCCCAGGGATAGAGACGCTGTAAAGGCTCCGCTCACCCCAAGGGCCAACAAATCTCTGCAGGTAGAGGCTGAACTAAGTGACCGGGCCTAACACTCTGCAGGTAGAGGCTGAAGTCACCTGAAGGGCCCCAATCTCTGCTGGAGCTTAAGGGCCGGGAACTTCATTTGTACGGGCTCATGTTAAGGGCCATAAAAGTGAATTTTGGAAGGTCTCCCCACATCACACACATATATACATACATATACACATCACACACATATATACATACATATACACATCACACACATATATACATACATATACACATCACACACATATATACACACATATATACACATCACACACATATATACACA
Source organism: Leptodactylus fuscus (assembly GCF_031893055.1). Taxonomy (NCBI): domain Eukaryota; kingdom Metazoa; phylum Chordata; class Amphibia; order Anura; family Leptodactylidae; genus Leptodactylus; species Leptodactylus fuscus. The sequence goes on along the minus strand of NW_027440143.1, from coordinate 199,654 downwards.
TCACACACATATATACATACATATATACACATCACACACATATATACACACATATATACACATCACACACACATATGCATACATATATACACATCACACACATATATACACACATATATACACATCACACACATATATACACACATATATACACATCACACACATATATACATACATATATACACATCACACACATATATACACATCACACACATATATACACATCACACACATATATACATACATATATACACATCACACACATCCACAATGACAGGTCAGGGGGGGACTGAAGGGTTTCCCATTGTCTATTCCATCTGTGCTTGTCATGGGCAATGTGATATAAAGGGGGGCTCGGTAATGTTTGTGGAGCTTACATTGGGGTTTGTGTCCCTCCATTTGGGGAGTAAAGAAGGTTTCCAGGTATTTCCCTCCACTGTGATAGAGGTTGTAGTGAGTGTGTATAGTGTGTAGTTGTTAGTAAGGACGATAACACTGCCAGTCAGTAAGGATGATAACAGAGCTAGTCAGTAAGGACGATAACACCGCTAGTCAGTAAGGACGAAAACATTGCTAGTCAGTAAGAACGATAACGCAGCTTGTCAGTAAGGACGATAACACAGCTAGTCAGTAAGGACGAAAACATTGCTAGTCAGTAAGAACGATAACACAGCTAGTCAGTAAGGACGATAACACAGCTAGTCAGTAAGGACGATAACAGAGCTAGTCAGTAAGGACAATAACACTACTAGTCAGTAAGGACAATAACACTGCTAGTCAGTAAGAACGATAACACAGCTTGTCAGTAAGGACGATAACACAGCTAGTCAGTAAGGACGAAAACATTGCTAGTCAGTAAGGACGATAACACAGCTAGTCAGTAAGGACGATAACACAGCTAGTCAGTAAGGATGATAACCCAGCTAGTCAGTAAAGACGATAACACAGCTAGTCAGTAAGGACGATAATACAGCTAGTCAGTAAGAACGATAACACAGCTAGTCAGTAAGGACGATAACACAGCTAGTCAGTAAGGACGATAATACAGCTAGTCAGTAAGGACGATAACACAGCTAGTCAGTAAGGACGATAATACAGCTAGACAGTAAGGACGATAACACAACCAGTCAGTATGGACGATAACACAACTAGTCAGTAAGGACAATAACACAGCTAGTCAGTAAGGAAGATAACACAACTAGTCAGTAAGGACGATAACACAGCTAGTCAGTAAGGACGATAACACAACTAGTCAGTAAGGACGATAACACTGCTAGTCAGTAAGGACGATAACACAACTCGTCAGTAAGGACTATAACACAGCTAGTCAGTAAGGACGATAACACAGCTAGTCAGTAAGGACGATAACACAGCTAGTCAGTAAGGACGATAACACAGCTAGTCAGTAAGGATGATAAAATAACTAGTCAGTAAGGACAATAACACTGCTAGTCAGTATGGACGATTACACAGCTAGTCAGTAAGAAGGATAACACAACTTGTCAGTAAGGACGATATCATGGCTAGTCAGTAAGGACGATAGCTTCGCTAGTCAATAAGGACTATAACACAGCAAGTCAGTAAGGACGATAACACGGCTAGTCAGTAAGGACGATAACTTCGCTAGTCAGTAAGGACGATAACAGAGCTAGTCAGTAAGGACGATAACACGGCTAGTCAGTAAGGACGATAACACAACTAGTCAGTAAGGACGATAACACAACTAGTCAGTAAGGACGATAACTTCGCTAGTCAGTAAGGACGATAACTTCGCTAGTCAGTAAGGACGATAACACAGCTAGTCAGTAAGGACGTTAACACTGCTAGTCAGTAAGGACGATAACACGGCTAGTCAGTAAGGACGATAACTCAGCTAGTCAGTAAGGACGATAACACGGCTAGTCAGTAAGGACGATAACACGGCTAGTCAGTAAGAACGATAACACGGCTAGTCAGTAAGAACGATAACACAGCTAGTCAGTAAGGACGATAACACAGCTAGTCAGTAAGGACGATAACTCAGCTAGTCAGTAAGGACGATAACACGGCTAGTCAGTAAGAACGATAACACGGCTAGTCAGTAAGAACGATAACACGGCTAGTCAGTAAGGACGATAACACGGCTAGTCAGTAAGAACGATAACATGGCTAGTCAGTAAGAACGATAACACAGCTAGTCAGTAAGGACGATAACTCAGCTAGTCAGTAAGGACGATAACACGGCTAGTCAGTAAGAACGATAACACGGCTAGTCAGTAAGAACGATAACACAGCTAGTCAGTAAGGCTGCATTCACACTGAGTAAAGCTGGCGTTTTTTGTGCTTATTTTTGCAAATAGCGCCGCGTTAACGCCACGTATACGCCTTGTTTGCGCCGTGCTATGTTGCGGTCGCGTTGAATGGCGCAAACGCGGCGTTAAAACAGCGTTATGTGCAAAAATAAGCACAAAAAGCGTTAGCGTTACTCAGTGTGAATTCAGCCTAAGGATGATAACACAGCTAGTCAGTAAGGACGATAACACAACTAGTCAGTAAGGACGATAACACTGGTAGTCAGTAAGGACGATAACACAGCTAGTCAGTAAGGACAATAACACCGCTAGTCAGTAAGGACGATAACACGGCTAGTCAGTAAGGACGATAACACGGCTAGTCAGTAAGGACGATAACACGGCTAGTCAGTAAGGACGATAACACGGCTAGTCAGTAAGGACGATACCACAGCTAGTCAGTAAGGACAATAACACTGCTAGTCAGTAAGGACGATAACACAGCTAGTCAGTAAGGACGATAACACAGCTAGTCAGTAAGGACAATAACACTGCTAGTCAGTAAGGACAATAACACTGCTAGTCAGTAAGAATGATAACACAGCTAGTCAGTAAGGACGATAACACTGGTAGTCAGTAAGGACGATACCACAGCTAGTCAGTAAGGATTATAACACAGCTAGTCAGTAAGGACGATAACACAGCTAGTCAGTAAGGACGATAACACAGCTAGTCAGTAAGGACAATAACACTGCTAGTCAGTAAGGACGAAAGCACAGCTAGTCAGTAAGGACGATAAGACTGCTAGTCAGTAAGGACGATAACACTGCTAGTCAGTAAGGATAATAACACAGCTAGTCAGTAAGGATAATAACACAGCTAGTCAGTAAGGACAATAACACCGCTAGTCAGTAAGGACTATAACACAGCTAGTCAGTAAGGACTATAACACAGCTAGTCAGTAAGGACGATAACTCAGCTAGTCAGTAAGGACGATAACACGGCTAGTCAGTAAGGACGATAACACGGCTAGTCAGTAAGAACGATAACACAGCTAGTCAGTAAGGCTACATTCACACTAAAGCTGGCGTTTTTTTGTGCTTATTTTTGCACATAGCGCCGCGTTAACGCCACGTATATGCCTTGTTTGCGCCGCGCTATTTTGCGGTCGCGTTGAATGGCGCAAACGCGGCGGTAAGGAGGCGCTATGTGCAAAAATAAGCACAAAAAGCGTTAGCGTTACTCAGTGTGAATTCATCCTAAGGATGATAACACGGCTAGTCAGTAAGGACGATAACACAGCTAGTCAGTAAGAAGGATAACACAACTTGTCAGTAAGGACGATATCATGGCTAGTCAGTAAGGACGATAACTTCGCTAATCAGTAAGGACAATAACACTGCTAGTCAGTAAGGACAATAACACAGCTAGTCAGTAAGGACGATACCACAGCTAGTCAGTAAGGACGATACCACAGCTAGTCAGTAAGGACGATAACACAACTAGTCAGTAAGGACGATAACACTGGTAGTCAGTAAGGACGATACCACAGCTAGTCAGTAAGGACGATAACACAGCTAGTCAGTAAGGACGATAACACAACTAGTCAGTAAGGACGATAACACTGGTAGTCAGTAAGGACGATACCACAGCTAGTCAGTAAGGATTATAACACAGCTAGTAAGTAAGGACAATAACACAGCTGGTCAGTAAGGACGATAACACTGCTAGTCAGTAAGGACGATAACACTGCTAGTCAGTAAGGACAATAACACTGCTAGTCAGTAAGGACGATAAGACTGCTAGTCAGTAAGGACGATAACACAGCTAGTCAGTAAGGACAATAACACTGCTAGTCAGTAAGGACGATAACACAGATAGTCAGTAAGGTCAATAACACAGCTAGTCAGTAAGGACGATAAGACTGCTAGTCAGTAAGGACGATAACACAGCTAGTCAGTAAGGATTATAACACAGCTAGTAAGTAAGGACAATAACACAGCTAGTCAGTAAGGACAATAACACAGCTAGTCAGTAAGGTCAATAACACAGCTAGTCAGTATGGACGATTACACAGCTAGTCAGTAAGAAGGATAATACAACTTGTCAGTAAGGACGATATCATGGCTAGTCAGTAAGGACGATAACTTCGCTAATCAGTAAGGACAATAACACTGCTAGTCAGTAAGGACAATAACACAGCTAGTCAGTAAGGACGATACCACAGCTAGTCAGTAAGGACGATAACACTGGTAGTCAGTAAGGACGATACCACAGCTAGTCAGTAAGGATTATAACACAGCTAGTAAGTAAGGACAATAACACAGCTAGTCAGTAAGGACGATAACACTGCTAGTCAGTAAGGACGATAACACTGCTAGTCAGTAAGGACAATAACACTGCTAGTCAGTAAGGACGATAAGACTGCTAGTCAGTAAGGACGATAACACAGCTAGTCAGTAAGGACAATAACACTGCTAGTCAGTAAGGACGATAACACAGCTAGTCAGTAAGGTCAATAACACAGCTAGTCAGTAAGGACGATAAGACTGCTAGTCAGTAAGGACGATAAGACTGCTAGTCAGTAAGGACGATAACACAGCTAGTCAGTAAGGATTATAACACAGCTAGTAAGTAAGGACAATAACACAGCTAGTCAGTAAGGATGATAACACAGCTAGTCAGTAAGAAGGATAACACAACTTGTCAGTAAGGACGATATCATGGCTAGTCAGTAAGGACGATAACTTCGCTAGTCAGTAAGGACGATAACACCGCTAGTCAGTAAGGACGATAACACTGCTAGTCAGTAAGGACAATAACACTGCTAGTCAGTAAGGACAATAACACTGCTAGTCAGTAAGGACGATAACACTGCTAGTCAGTAAGGACGATAACACCGCTAGTCAGTAAGGACGATAACTCAGCTAGTCAGTAAGGACGATAACACCGCTAGTCAGTAAGGACGATAACACCGCTAGTCAGTAAGGACGATAACTCAGCTAGTCAGTAAGGACGATAACACCGCTAGTCAGTAAGGACGATAACTCAGCTAGTCAGTAAGGACGATAACACAACTAGTCAGTAAGGACAATAACACGGCTAGTCAGTAAGGACGATAACACAACCAAACGTCAGGGTTCTCTGGAGTTGTAGTTTAAGCCTTACTATTATTTTGTGTCAATTAATTTACCAGAAACGTGAGAACAAAATAGATATCACAATACATATAACAGTATCTGTCTATGTTTATCTGTTTGCTATCTATCTATTTATCTACAGTCCTATGAAAAAGTTTGGGCACCCCTATTAATCTTAATCATTTTTAGTTCTAAATATTTTGGTGTTTGCAGCAGCCATTTCAGTTTGATATATCTAATAACTGATGGACACAGTAATATTTCAGGATTGGAATGAGGTTTATTGTACTAACAGAAAATGCGCAATATGCATTAAACCAAAATGTGACCGGTGCAAAAGTATGGGCACCTCAACAGAAAAGTGACATTAATATTTAGTACATCCTCCTTTTGCAAAGATAACAGCCTCTAGTCGCTTCCTGTAGCTTTTAATCAGTTCCTGGATCCTGGATAAAGGTATTTTGGACAAACAATTCAAGTTCAGTTAAGTTAGATGGTCGCCGAGCATGGACAGCCCGCTTCCAATCATCCCACAGATGTTCAATGATATTCAGGTCTGGGGACTGGGATGGCCATTCCAGAACATTGTAATTGTTCCTCTGCATGAATGCCTGAGGATTTGGAGCGGTGTTTTGGATCATTGTCTTGCTGAAATATCCATCCCCGGCGTAACTTCAACTTCGTCACTGATTCTTGAACATTATTCTCAAGAATCTGCTGATACTGAGTGGAATCCATGCGACCCTCAACTTTAACAAGATTCCCGATGCCGGCATTGGCCACACAGCCCCAAAGCATGATGGAACCTCCACCAAATTTTACAGTGGGTAGCAAGTGTTTTTCTTGGAATGCTGTTTCTTTTTGGACGCCATGCATAACGCCTTTTTTTTATAACCAAACAACTCAATTTTTGTTTCCAAAATGAAGCTGCCTTGTCCAAATGTGCTTTTTCATACCTCAGGCAACTCTATTTGTGGCGTACGTGCAGAAACGGCTTCTTTCTCATCACTCTCCCATACAGCTTCTCCTTGTGCAAAGTGCGCTGTATTGCTGACCGATGCACAGTGACACCATCTGCAGCAAGATGATGCTGCAGCTCTTTGGAGGTGTCTGTGGATTGTCCTTGACTCTTCTCACCATTCTTCTTCTCTGCCTTTCTGATATTTTTCTTGGCCTGCCACTTCTGGGCTTAACAAGAACTGTCCCTGTGCTCTTCCATTTCCTTACTATGTTCCTCACAGTGGAAACTGACAGGTTAAATCTCTGAGACAACGTTTTGTATCCTTCCCCTGAACAACTATGTTGAACAATCTTTGTTTTCAGATCATTTGAGAGTGGGCTGTCCATGCTCGTCGACCATCAAACTTAACTGAACTTGAATTGTTTTGTAGAAAGAAATGGTCCAAAATACCTTCATCCAGGATCCAGGAACTGATTAAAAGCTACAGGAAGCGACTAGAGGCTGTTATCTTTGCAAAAGGAGGATGTACTAAATATTAATGTCACTTTTCTGTTGAGGTGCCCATACTTTTGCACCGGTCAAATTTTGGTTTAATGCATATTGCACATTTTCTGTTAGTACAATAAACCTCATTTCAATCCTGAAATATTACTGTGTCCATCAGTTATTAGATATATCAAACTGAAATGGCTGCTGCAAACACCAAAATATTTAGAACAAAAAATGATTAAGATTAATAGGGGTGCCCAAACTTTTTCATGGGACTGTATCTATCTATCTATCTATCTATCTATCTATCTATCATCTATCTATCTATCTATCTATCTATCTATCTATCTATCTCCTATCTATCTATCTATCTATCCATCCAGGGCCGGCGTCAGCGCACGGCATAGTCGGGCAAGTGCCGGGGCCCACAGAGCCTCTGGGGGCCCCCCGGCACTTGCCTGTCACAATTTCAGCTCATCGGCGTCCGTCCGCCGATGAGCTGAAATACATACGCGATGCAGGAGCTGTGAGATCAGCTCCTGCTTTAAAGCTCCGGCCCCGGCTTGCGTGTGTAGGCGCGATGACGTCATCACACCTACACACGCAAGCCGGTCCGGAGCTAAGCAGGAGCTGATCTCACAGCTCCTGCATCGCGTATGTGATTGGAGGGAGAGCGGATAGAGGAGCGTCGGGGGAACGAGGGAAGGTGAGTGATAGAAGGTGAGTGTAAGTGTTTGTTTTGTATTACATATTAAGGTGAAACATAATGAAGGGGGCCCATGAAACTGGGGGGCAAATGAAGGGGAGGGGGGGGAACGGCATGACACTGGAGAAGATGAAGGGGGTGGGGAGAGAACGGCATGAAACTGGGGACAGAGATGGAGGGGGCCCAAAGAAACTGGGGGGCAAATGAAGGGGAGGGGGAACAGCATGACACTGGTGCAGATGGAGGGGGGGAGAACAGCATGACACTGGGGACAGAGATGGAGGGGGCCCAATGAAACTGAAGGGGCAAATGAAGGGGAGGGGGGGGAACGGCATGACACTGGGGCAGAGACGGGGGACATTAAACTGTGGGCAGATGAAGGGGGAGAACGTGATGAAACTGGGGACAGAGATGGAGGGGAGACATGAAACTGGGGGCAGAGGAAGGGTGTATATGAAACTGGGGGAGAGATGGAGGGGGGCATATAATTTACGGGTGACTGTAGGAGGATTATACTGTGTGGGAGCACATAATAAATGAATGAGAATGGGTGGAATCAACATAAAAGAGGGCGGAGCTAAACTTGCCACGGCGCGCAGAGCGCGCCGCACATTTTGCCCCTCTTTCTACTCTTTAAAAGATTGGGAGGTATGGCGTTGGTGACACCACACTCCTGCATGACGTCACTCGCTTCATCTGCAACACACAGTGTCTCGACTCCCCCGCCTCCTTTACAAGGGGGCCCACTGAGGCTCTGTCGCCCAAGGGCCCATAAAAACCTGGAGCCGGCCCTCTATCTATCTATCTATCTATCTATCTCCTATCTATCTATCTATCTATCTATCTATCTATCTATCTCCTATCTATCTATCTATCTATCTATCTATCTATCTATCTCCTATCTATCTATCTATCTATCTATCTATCTATCTCCTATCTATCTATCTATCTATCTATCTATCTATCTATCTACCTACCTATCTCCTATCTATCTATCTATCTACCTACCTATCTCCTATCTATCTATCTATCTATCTATCTATCTATCTATCTATCTATCTACCTATCTCCTATCTATCTATCTATCTATCTATCTATCTATCTATCTATCTCCATTATCTATCTATCTATCTCCATTATCTATCTATCTATCTATCTATCTATCTATCTATCTATCTATCTATCTATCTATCTATCTATCTCCATCTCCTATCTATCTATCTCCTATCTATCTACCTATCTATCTATCTATCTCTCTCTCTCTATCTATCTATCTCCTATCTATCATCTATCTATCTATCTATCTATCTCCTATCTATCTATCTATCTATCTATCTACCTACCTATCTCCTATCTATCTATCTATCTACCTACCTATCTCCTATCTATCTATCTATCTATCTATCTATCTATCTATCTATCTATCTCCTATCTATCATCTATCTATCTATCTATCTATCTATCTATCTATCTATCTCCTATCTATCTCCTATCTATCTATCTATCTATCTATCTCCTATCTATCTATCTATCTATCTATCTATCTATCTATCTCCTATCTATCTCCATCTCCTATCTATCTATCTATCTATCTATCTATCTATCTATCTATCTATCTATCTATCTATCTATCTCCTATCTATCTATCTATCTATCTATCTATCTATCTATCTATCTCCATCTCCTATCTATCTACCTATCTCCTATCTATCTATCTATCTATCTATCTATCTATCTATCTATCTCCTATCTATCTATCTATCTATCTATCTCCTATCTATCTATCTATCTATCTATCTATCTATCTATCTATCTCCTATCTATCTATCTCCTATCTATCTCCATCTCCTATCTATCTATCTATCTCCTATCTATCTATCTATCTATCTCCTATCTATCTATCTATCTATCTATCTATCTATCTATCTATCTCCTATCTATCTATTTCTGTACAGTAACCCTTTGCCTGACACTCGGATGGATTTCTATTCTTCATGTGACAGCCATCTGTCCGGTTTATTCGTGATTGATATTTTGTTTCTTTCTCTTGTATGAAGACAATAAAAACCAGAGTTTGAGGAATTCCTTTGTGTCTTGGAAGTATTTGCACCCACAGAGAGCGTCACAATCCCCCGGGACCTTTTCTTCCAGAGTGATATATTGTCTATTATAAGAAGGCTCGGACAGGACATATTTGGGTTCCGGAGCCGTCTCTGAATAGCGGCGAATAAATAATTAACAGAAGGATTAAAGGAGAACTGGATCGCGCACAATGGCGATCGTAGACAATATCTACGTCTATCCTTCTAGAATATCTGCAGGAGCCTCCACAAGCACAGACACATCATCGTCTCCTTCTGAGATCCGACCAGGGATGGAAATGGGACAGAAATCTCAAGATCTTAAGAAATCAAAATACAAACAAATCCCCCCAATCTTATGGCTGAGAATCGGCGGAAATTATCACAACAAATTTCCTCTCAAAGATAAAACGAACACAAAACGAATAATCCAAATTTAGTAATTTTACTTTAAAGAAACAGGAAATCCCCCGAGAATCCGATTTCGGTAACTTTCCTTAAAAAAATTGAACGAAATGTTGTGACTTAATTTTAAAAATTTTCTTCAATGTCTTTCCAGGATATTTTTCTCTTTAACTTTTAAATTTTTTTATTTTCTATTTTGAATTCGTTTTTTTTTATTCTTGTTTTATGAATTATATTTTTTTTAATTTTATTTTATATCTATAAAGTTCTCGATAAATCTGTCCATGGAGGAACAAATATTTCCTTTTGTATTTAAAAAATCCAAAATTTTCACAAAAAATGTAATTTGGTAACAGAAATGGTTAATGGATCGTCACACGGGGAAAAGAATGAAAAAATGGAATTAAAAAAATGCAAAAACTAAGAAAACAAAATTGAGTGAGTGAATGAGGCGAGAGCCCTGGAGTGCAGGCAGGTGAGACCCCCAGTGCAGGGAGGTGAGAGCCCCAAGTGCAGGCAGGTGAGACCCCTAGTGCAGGCAGGTGAGACCCCTAGTGCAGGGAGGTGAGACCCCTAGTGCAGGGAGGTGAGAGCCCCAGTGCAGGGAGATGAGACCCCCAGTGCAGGCAGGTGAGACCCCCAGTGCAGGCAGGTGAGACCCCTAGTGCAGGGAGGTGAGAGCCCCAGTGCAGGGAGATGAGACCCCCAGTGCAGGCAGGTGAGACCCCCAGTGCAGGCAGGTGAGACCCCCAGTGCAGGCAGGTGAGACCCCTAGTGCAGGCAGGTGAGACCCCTAGTGCAGGCAGGTGAGACCCCTAGTGCAGGGAGGTGAGAGCCCCAGTGCAGGGAGATGAGACCCCCAGTGCAGGCAGGCGAGACCCCCAGTGCAGGGAGGCGAGAGCCCCAAGTGCAGGCAGGCGAGACCTCCAGTGCAAGCAGGCGAGAGCCCCGAGTGCAGGCAAGTGAGACCCCCAGTGCAGGCAGGCGCGACCCCCAGTGCAGGCATGAGAGCTCCGGACCGTCAGGATGGTTTTTCTGTTTTTGAATAATGGCTAAAATATTTTTGCATGGGAATGATCTGCGTCAATGTCTGAGAAGAAGCCGTGCCCGGGGGTGAGATGACACAAGACTATTTAATGTCACTTAGCAGGAATTGCACAGACGTGACAGTCATTACAGCATTTCCTGCATTCAGGCTTCGGGGGTGGTGGGGGGGGGGTGAGTTGAAATTTTTCTTTTGCAATTTTTTTTTTCTTTTTGGTTACAAAAAACAAAAACAACAAAAAACAAAAAAACTTTTGATAATTTTTCCTTGCACGTGTCTGAATTTGTCCATTTGCCTCTCCGCCAAGGGGGTAACAATAGATTAAAGCACGGTTAACCCTTGCAAGGCAAAAATGCCTGCAATTCAAAGACAAGTATTTAGCAGAAATTGCTGGGACCCCCGTCCCGGCCTCCGAGCCCTGCAGCACCCTGTGCCACATAGCGAGCCGCGCATTCCTATGGGATGAAACGGGTTAATGTTTTATGGCTTTGACTCCAGGCGAGGTTATGATGTATTTGGAAAATCCGGGAACGAAAAAAAACAAAAAAACCCATCTAAAATGACAAATTAAGGTTGAAATAATCTGAACGGATCTTTACAAAGGACGCGGTCTTAAAGGGGCGTCTCATTTACATAACACTGCTCCTTTAATCGCCTGCAAATGAGACTTTAACTATTGATTTCTGAAGCAAACGATTTGTGAAATTTTCCAAAGATTTTGACGAGGAATTCAAAGTTACAAAATTGCAAAAATTGTTTTTAGAAACTGCAACATTTTTTTTCATAAGTTAAATGTTTGGAAAAATCTGTAAAAAATCCAAAAAAATCTGATTTTTAATGACTGAAAATCGGTGGAAGGTTCTGCGATAAAAACCCTTCCCGGATCTGAAATATTTTAGGATTTTTTCACTTTCATTCTAATATGGAATTTGGCAGAATAAAAACCCAACAATTGCGACAGATCTGCAGACGATGCGTAAACGATCGCCCGGACCTGATGGTTTTTTTTTTAGGTCTTTTCACCCACAACGTCACCAAAAACATTTCGGGTAGAACGAAGACAAAGACGATGGAACAAGGAGAAGATTTTTTTGACTCCTGATATAAAACTTCTTAAGATTTGCAATTTTTAATTTGATTTTTTCTCATGAAACGAAATAGCGTTTTGTCCCCTAAAATTCCCCTCAGAGTGCAGTGATTTCTGGTGCTTTGCGTCTGTTGCAGGGACTTGTTGTGCGGGGAGGTGACAGGGAATCTGTGGGTTTGGGAGGAATGTCTCCCCTGTCAGCTCCAGGAATGCCTCAATGCTTAGTAATTATAAGCTGGCTGATAATAACTGTGAATTAAAGATTGCTCATTAGGGATTAGGGGCCAGGTGTTCCTTCTGCCTGTCTTATCAAGAGCACATTTGCATTTTATTACCTTCTAATTGAAATGAATTCTCTCTCGCAGACATACCTGAGATGCCTCAGCGAGACAAGGAACCTCACCCAACGGTGACACCGAGCACCTCGCCGACCATGTGCACCTCACCCCACACAGTGACCCCCCCATGATACCTCTGCTACTTGTAGTGCAGCTGACTGTCAGGTGGACACCACTCGGGATCATTCCTCAGTAATATTTATAGAACACTTGAGTGCACATTACACAAACATTGACACAAGGCACGGGGAGCGGTGTGCAGTGTGTGGTGTGCAGTGTGGGTTTGCAGTGTGCAATGTGTGGTTTGCAGTGTGCAGTTTGCGGTGTGGGTTTGCAGTGTGCAATGTGCGGTTTGCAGTGTGGGGTGTACAGTGTGCAGTTTGCAGTGTGTGTGTGTGGGGGGTAATTAGCCGAGCATTAGACTTGGCAGCGGACTTGTTGTAAGGCAATCTGTATGTTGCAGCTAGAATGTGGCTTTGCTGTCTTCACTGGCTCGCCGGCCGCTCTGCAGGCACTTGCCTTGTCAGGCCCCATTAGGTGAATGGTGAGAGTATAATTATAGACGAGGTTTGTGCTGCAGTCGGGATCTTCTGTACAAACATCTCAGCACATACCAGTAACCTGCACAGGTAAATACCTGGTGAGACACATTACCCTGCAGCTCCTCAGGCAACGAAAGAGGAGAGGGAGCACCTGCCCTACGTGCTGAGGGAGGGGGCTGCACCCTACAAGACCCTGCGCCTGCCTTGTGGGGTCACCATGTGCTGCAGACACCAGTAATCTGCACAGCTCTGTCATAGTGTACAAGGCAAGCGTCTGCCCTGGACCCCCAAACCTCCCTTGTGGGGTTACTACAAGATATCTGCTGAGCTCTGCCCACTCCCCAGCTATAGGTCACACTGCTCTGCAAACAATGGGGGTCCAGCAGTCTACAAGAACCCCAAAATCATAGTGAGTCACTGACAACTGATACCAATCCCCGACAACAGAAGAGAAGGTTCATCTCCAGGAGCCCAGATGCCTTACAGCTCTATGACCAATTGTACAACGTGAACCCTAATACAAGGCGGGGGGCCGGCACCCCATAAACCTGCACAATCTCATAGAACAAGAAGTCTCATCCGGGACCTTCCACCTGGAGATACATATATACATACAGTATATAGAGAGAGCCGACCCCGCCGATCCTCCAGTGATCTCTGACAACAAACAAACCAAAGACTGGAGACGAGCAGAGGTCACCAGACGGCTATACACAGATACACACAGATACACACACACACATATATATATATATATATAGACACACACATACAGCCTCCCCATGTGCAATACAATGGTGATAAATGATGAGAAATCACAGAAATAATAATAATTAATATCATGAAAAAGGACAATAAATAATAGAAACATGTAATAAATGAGAGAAGATCATGGGGGTACAAACAGGAGTACACACATATATACACACACACATATATACACACACATACACACACACATATATACACACATATATACACATACACACAGATATACACACACATATATACACAAACACACACATATATACACAAACACACATATATACACACATATATACACACACAAATATATACACACACATATATACACACACATATATACACACATATATACACGTGTCCTCTACAGCCGGTCCAGTCTTATCTTTCCTGCATTTTTCTTTCTCACACCAAAAAGAAAAAAAAGTTTTTGATTTTCTCTAGTTTTCTTCCAGTGTTTCTTGTGTCATTACAGATGTTCATTGTGATGTCAGGATCAAAGGTCCCGAGCGTGAGGGTATACAGGTCAGAGGGACCCTCATATCACCAACCCTTACACCCCAAATACACCTGCACCCCCCATCAACCTGTCCTGAGCTGAATACAACAGTTATCTCATACTAGTGATACTACTGAGGGTAATAGTGATAATACTGAGGGTAATAGTGATACTACTGAGAGTAATAGCGATACTACTGAGGTAATAGTGATACTACTGAGAGTAATAGCGATACTACTGAGAGTAATAGTGATACTACTGAGAGTAATAGCGATACTACTGAGAGTAATAGTGATACTACTGAGAGTAATAGTGATACTACTGAGGGTAATAGTGATACTACTGAGAGTAATAGCGATACTACTGAGAGTAATAGTGATACTACTGAGGGTAATAGTGATAATACTGAGAGTAATAGTGATACTACTGAGAGTAATAGCGATACTACTGAGAGTAATAGTGATACTACTGAGAGTAATAGTGATACTACTGAGAGTAATAGTGATACTACTGAGGGTAATAGTGATAATACTGAGAGTAATAGTGATACTACTGAGAGTAATAGCGATACTACTGAGAGTAATAGTGATACTACTGAGAGTAATAGCGATACTACTGAGAGTAATAGTGATACTACTGAGGGTAATAGTGATAATACTGAGAGTAATAGTGATACTACTGAGAGTAATAGTGATACTACTGAGAGTAATAGCGATACTACTGAGAGTAATAGTGATACTACTGAGGGTAATAGTGATAATACTGAGAGTAATAGTGATACTACTGAGAGTAATAGCGATACTACTGAGAGTAATAGTGATACTACTGAGAGTAATAGTGATACTACTGAGAGTAATAGTGATAATACTGAGGGTAATAGTGATACTACTGAGAGTAATAGTGATACTACTGAGAGTAATAGTGATAATACTGAGAGTAATAGTGATAATACTGAGAGTAATAGTGATACTACTGAGAGTAATAGTGATAATACTGAGGGTAATAGTGATACTACTGAGAGTAATAGCGATACTACTGAGAGTAATAGTGATACTACTGAGAGTAATAGTGATAATACTGAGAGTAATAGTGATACTACTGAGAGTAATAGTGATACTACTGAGAGTAATAGTGATAATACTGAGAGTAATAGCGATACTACTGAGAGTAATAGTGATACTACTGAGAGTAATAGTGATACTACTGAGAGTAATAGTGATAATACTGAGGGTAATAGTGATACTACTGAGAGTAATAGTGATACTACTGAGAGTAATAGTGATACTACTGAGGGTAATAGTGATACTACTGAGAGTAATAGTGATAGTTCTGAGGGTAATAGTGATAGTACTGAGAGCAATAGTGATACTACTGAGGGTAATAGTGATACTACTGAGGGTAATAGTGATACTACTGAGAGTAATAGTGATAATACTGAGGGTAATAGTGATACTACTGAGAGTAATAGTGATACTACTGAGAGTAATAGTGATAATACTGAGGGTAATAGTGATACTACTGAGAGTAATAGTGATAGTTCTGAGGGTAATAGTGATAGTACTGAGAGTAATAGTGATACTACTGAGGGTAATAGTGATACTACTGAGGGTAATAGTGATACTACTGAGAGTAATAGTGATACTACTGAGAGTAATAGCGATACTACTGAGAGTAATAGTGATACTACTGAGGGTAATAGTGATAATACTGAGAGTAATAGTGATACTACTGAGAGTAATAGTGATACTACTGAGAGTAATAGCGATACTACTGAGAGTAATAGTGATACTACTGAGGGTAATAGTGATAATACTGAGGGTAATAGTGATAATGCTGAGGGTAATAGTGATACTACTGAGAGTAATAGAGATACTACTGAGAGTAATAGTGATACTACTGAGAGTAATAGTGATACTACTGAGAGTAATAGTGATACTACTGAGGGTAATAGTGATACTACTGAGAGTAATAGTGATACTACTGAGAGTAATAGTGATACTACTGAGGGTAATAGTGATACTACTGAGAGTAATAGTGATACTACTGAGGGTAATAGTGATACTAATAAGAGTAATAGTGATAATACTGAGAGTAATAGTGATACTACTGAGAGTAATAGTCATACTGCTGAGAGTAATAGTGATACTACTGAGGGTAATAGTAAAACTACTGAGGGTAATAATGATACTACTGAGAGTAATAGTGATACTAATAAGAGTAATAGTGATAATACTGAGAGTAATAGTAAAACTACTGAGGGTAATCGTAAAACTACTGAGGGTAATAATGATACTACTGAGAGTAATAGTGTTACTATTGAGGGTAATAGTGATACTACTGAGAGTAATAGTAAAACTACTGAGGGTAATAATGATACTACTGAGAGTAATAGTGATACTACTGAGAGTAATAGTGATACTACTGAGAGTAATAGTGATACTACTGAGGGTAATAGTGATACTACTGAGGATAATAGTGATATTACTGAGGGTAATAGTGATACTACTGAGGATAATAGTGATATTACTGAGGGTAATAGAGATACTACTGAGGATAATAGTGATACTAATGAGGGTAATAGTGGTATTACTGAGGGTAATAGAGATACTACTGAGAGTAATAGTGATACTACTGAGGGTAATGGTGGTATTACGGAGGGTAATAGTGATACTACTGAGGATAATAGTAATACTACTGAGTGTAATAGTGATACTACTGAGGGTAATAGTGATACTACTTAGAGTAATAGTGATACTACTGACGGTAATAGTGATACTACTGAGGGTAATAGTGATACTACTAAGAGTAATAGTGATAATACTGAGGGTAATAGTGATACTACTGAGAGTAATAGTGATACTACTGAGGGTAATAGTGATTCTACTGAGAGTAATAGTGATGCTACTAAGAGTAATAGTGATACTACTGAGGGTAATAGAGATACTACTGAGGATAATAGTGATACTACTGAGGGTAATAGTGATACTACTAAGAGTAATAGTGATACTACTGAGGGTAATAGAGATACTACTGAGGATAATAGTGATACTACTGAGAGTAATAGTGATACTACTGAGGGTAATAGTGATACTACTGAGAGTAATAGTGATACTACTGAGGATAATAGTGATACTACTGAGGATAATAGTGATTCTACTGAGAGTAATAGTGATGCTACTAAGAGTAATAGTGATACTACTGAGGGTAATAGAGATACTACTGAGGGTAATAGAGATACTACTGAGGGTAATAGTGATACTACTGAGAGTAATAGTGATACTACTGAGGATAATAGTGATACTACTGAGGATAATAGTGATACTACTGAGAGTAATAGTGATACTACTAAGAGTAATAGAGATACTACTGACGGTAATACTGATACTACTGAGGGTAATAGTGATACTACTGAGGATAATAGTGATTCTACTGAGAGTAATAGTGATGCTACTAAGAGTAATAGAGATACTACTGAGGGTAATAGAGATACTACTGAGGGTAATAGAGATACTACTGGGGGTAATAGTGATACTACTGAGAGTAATAGTGATACTACTGAGGATAATAGTGATACTACTGAGGATAATAGTGATACTACTGAGAGTAATAGTGATACTACTAAGAGTAATAGTGATACTACTGATGTGATCTCATACTAGTTATAATAGTGATCTCACCTTCCTAGTGACAATACTGATCTGATAATAGTGATTCTATTTTTAATAATATTGTTGATTATACTACTGATACTGTACATTATACCATACTATAGATAATACTGCTAGTAATAATACTATTGATGAGACTATAGATAACACTGATAATACTGATCACACTATAGATAACACTGATAATACTGCTCACACTATAGATAACACTGATAATACTGCTCACACTATAGATAACACGGATCACACTATAGATAACACTGATAATACGGATCACACTATAGATAACACTGATAATACGGATCACACTATAGATAACACGGATAATACTGACCACACTATAGATAACACTGAGAATACGCATCACACTGTAGATAACACTGATAATACGGATCACACTATAGATAACACTGAGAATACGCATCACACTATAGATAACACTGAGAATACGCATCACACTATAGATAACACTGAGAATACGCATCACACTATAGATAACACTGAGAATACGCATCACACTATAGATAACACTGAGAATACGCATCACACTATAGATAAGACTGATTATGTCACTACTTATAGCTGAGGATTGGGGCACTCACCACCAGATTGGATAGGTTGATAGAACTTGGCTGAGTCCACAGAGAAAAAGCAAATATCCAAAAGAGAACATTGTCCGGTAGGTGAGGGGTAAGCGGAGACTCTTCTCTTCTTCGGTGAAAAATGAAGTTATATCACAAAAATATCCAGAAATGTAGAAGGAATGGTGAGAGCACGAACGTGGAGCAAATGGAGCCCGGGTGTCCCCCTGTACTGGGCTGCAGGTAGGTGGGCAGGAGCCCGGGTGTCCCCCTGTACTGGGCTGCAGGTAGGTGGGCAGGAGCCCGGGTGTCCCCCTGTACTGGGCTGCAGGTAGGTGGGCAGGAGCCCGGGTGTCCCCCTGTACTGGGCTGCAGGTAGGTGGGCAGGAGCCCGGGTGTCCCCCTGTACTGGGCTGCAGGTAGGTGGGCAGGAGCCCGGGTGTCCCCCTGTACTGGGCTGCAGGTAGGTGGGCAGGAGCCCGACTCTCCTCCTGTACTGGGCTGCAGGTAAGTGGGCAGGAGCTGGGCTGTCTCCACCTATAGTAGCTGCTACAGGCAGGTAGGTAGGAGCCCGACTCTACTTCAGAGCTGGTTGCTGCAGGCAGGTGGTTAGGAAGTCTTCTTAGTTACTCTATTGGGTGCTACAAGAAGGTCTGAAGGAGTCCGACTACCATCTATTCAGGCTGCGGCAGGAGGTTGGCATATTGGGTGTTGCAGGTAGGTAGAAGCATTTCCTGGGTGCAAGAAAGTAGGTGCCTGGATCTTTAGTATTGAGAAGGCAGTGCATAGGAACCAGGCTCTCCTCTTGCTCTGGGTGCTGCAGGTGGGTAGGAGCCTAGCTCCACCTTGTCCTAGGTGCTGCAGGCAGTTGGGCAGGAGCCTAGCTCTCCTCCTGTCCTTGGTACTGCAGGTGGTTAGGATCCTGACTGCTCTTGTAGGAGGCAGGTTGGTAGGACAGGTTCAGCCCCTGTCTTGAGTGCTTGAGCTAGGTAGGATCCTAGCTTTTCTCCTGTACTGGGCAGGATCCTGGCTCTCCCCTTGTCCTGGGTGCTGCAGGTGGGCAGGAGCCTGGCTCTCCCCTTGTCATGGGTGCTGCAGGTGGGCAGGAGCCTGGCTCTCCCCTTATCCTGGGTGCTGCAGGTGGGCAGGAGCCTGGCTCTCCCCTTGTCCTGGGTGCTGCAGGTGGGCAGGAGCCTGGCTCTCCCCTTATCCTGGGTGCTGCAGGTGGGCAGGAGCCTGGCTCTCCCCTTATCCTGGGTGCTGCAGGTGGGCAGGAGCCTGGCTCTCCCCTTGTCCTGGGTGCTGCAGGTGGGCAGGAGCCTGGCTCTCCCCTTGTCCGGGGTGCTGCAGGTGGGCAGGAGCCTGGCTCTCCCCTTGTCCGGGGTGCTGCAGGTGGGCAGGAGCCTGGCTCTCCCCTTGTCCGGGGTGCTGCAGGTGGGCAGGAGCCTGGCTCTCCCCTTGTCCGGGGTGCTGCAGGTGGGCAGGAGCCTGGCTCTCCCCTTGTCTGGGGTGCTGCAGGTGGGCAGGAGCCTGGCTCTCCCCTTGTGCGGGGTGCTGCAGGTGGGCAGGAGCCTGGCTCTCCCCTTGTCCGGGGTGCTGCAGGTGGGCAGGAGCCTGGCTCTCCCCTTGTCCTGGGTGCTGCAGGTGGGCAGGAGCCTGGCTCTCCCCTTGTCTGGGGTGCTGCAGGTGGGCAGGAGCCTGGCTCTCCCCTTGTCCGGGGTGCTGCAGGTGGGCAGGAGCCTGGCTCTCCCCTTGTCCGGGGTGCTGCAGGTGGGCAGGAGCCTGGCTCTACCCTTGTCCTGGGTGCTGCAGGTGGGCAGGAGCCTGGCTCTACCCTTGTCCTGGGTGCTGCAGGTGGGCAGGAGCCTGGCTCTACCCTTGTCCTGGGTGCTGCAGGTGGGCAGGAGCCTGGCTCTACCCTTGTCCTGGGTGCTGCAGGTGGGCAGGAGCCTGGCTCTCCTCCTGTACAAGGTGCTTGAGGCTGCTCTGAGCTGACACTCCGAACACACTGCAAGCAAATATTAAAAAGAAAAAAAAACTTTGCAGCAGACTCCTTCCCTGCAAGGACCCAATCAGCAGTTCTTGCCAAGGGGGAATTGTGATGACACTGCTGCAGCTCTGTCAGTCAGGCAGGAATGAGCTAATTGCCAGGAGATAGTGTTTTAATAGTCATTAAGGCATGTTGGCCCACAAGCCCCTCCACTGCTGCTGCCGCTACTCCAGTGGTGTCCTTTACAAGAGGGGCAAGATTTAAGGGACTTTAAATAGACAAGGGGACCCCTGGGGTTCATGTAGCTATAACAACCTCACTCCCAGGGCAGGCAGAGTGGGAAAGAAAGACCCTGCTGCCTCCGTTCACTCCCAGGATCTGCTGCTCCCTCCACTCATTGTTGTGCCTCATTTACTGCTCTCTGATAGTAGTATATACACATAGAGTAGAGAGAGGGGAGAGAACATGTACAGTATGTGCACTGGGGATCACACACACACGAAGGGAGAGGAGAGAACATGTACAGTATGTGCACTGGGGATCACACACACACAAAGGGAGAGGAGAGAACATGTACAGTATGTGCACTGGAGATCACACACACACGGAGGGAGAGGAGAGAACATGTACAGTATGTGCACTGGAGATCACACACACACGGAGGGAGAGGAGAGAACATGTACAGTATGTGCACTGGGGATCACACACACACAAAGGGAGAGGAGAGAACATGTACAGTATGTGCACTGGGGATCACACACACACACATGAAGGGAGAGGAGAGAACATGTACAGTATGTGCACTGGAGATCACACACACACGAAGGGAGAGGAGAGAACATGTACAGTATGTGCACTGGAGATCACACACACACGGAGGGAGAGGAGAGAACATGTACAGTATGTGCACTGGGGATCACACACACACGAAGGGAGAGGAGAGGAGAGAACATGTACAGTATGTGCACTGGGGATCACACACACACACGAAGGGAGAGGAGAGAACATGTACAGTATGTGCACTGGGGATCACACACACACGAAGGGAGAGGAGAGAACATGTACAGTATGTGCACTGGAGATCACACACACACGGAGGGAGAGGAGAGAACATGTACAGTATGTGCACTGGGGATCACACACACACGAAGGGAGAGGAGAGGAGAGAACATGTACAGTATGTGCACTGGAGATCACACACACACGGAGGGAGAGGAGAGAACATGTACAGTATGTGCACTGGGGATCACACACACACGAAGGGAGAGGAGAGAACATGTACAGTATGTGCACTGGAGATCACACACACACACACGAAGGGAGAGGAGAGAACATGTACAGTATGTGCACTGGGGATCACACACACACACACGAAGGGAGAGGAGAGAACATGTACAGTATGTGCACTGGGGATCACACACACACGAAGGGAGAGGAGAGAACATGTACAGTATGTGCACTGGGGATCACACACACACGAAGGGAGAGGAGAGAACATGTACAGTATGTGCACTGGAGATCACACACACGGAGGGAGAGCAGAGAACATGTACAGTATGTGCACTGGAGATCACACACACACGGAGGGAGAGCAGAGAACATGTACAGTATGTGCACTGGAGATCACACACACACGAAGGGAGAGGAGAGAACATGTACAGTATGTGCACTGGAGATCACACACACACGAAGGGAGAGGAGAGGAGAGAACATGTACAGTATGTGCACTGGAGATCACACACACACGAAGGGAGAGGAGAGAACATGTACAGTATGTGCACTGGAGATCACACACACACGGAGGGAGAGGAGAGAACATGTACAGTATGTGCACTGGAGATCACACACACACGAAGGGAGAGCAGAGAACATGTACAGTATGTGCACTGGAGATCACACACACACGGAGGGAGAGCAGAGAACATGTACAGTATGTGCACTGGAGATCACACACACACGAAGGGAGAGGAGAGAACATGTACAGTATGTGCACTGGAGATCACACACACACGGAGGGAGAGGAGAGAACATGTACAGTATGTGCACTGGGGATCACACACACACGAAGGGAGAGGAGAGAACATGTACAGTATGTGCACTGGAGATCACACACACGGAGGGAGAGCAGAGAACATGTACAGTATGTGCACTGGAGATCACACACACACGGAGGGAGAGCAGAGAACATGTACAGTATGTGCACTGGGGATCACACACACACACACGAAGGGAGAGGAGAGAACATGTACAGTATGTGCACTGGAGATCACACACACACGGAGGGAGAGCAGAGAACATGTACAGTATGTGCACTGGAGATCACACACACACGAAGGGAGAGGAGAGAACATGTACAGTATGTGCACTGGAGATCACACACACACGAAGGGAGAGGAGAGAACATGTACAGTATGTGCACTGGAGATCACACACACACGGAGGGAGAGGAGAGAACATGTACAGTATGTGCACTGGGGATCACACACACACGAAGGGAGAGGAGAGGAGAGAACATGTACAGTATGTGCACTGGAGATCACACACACACGGAGGGAGAGGAGAGAACATGTACAGTATGTGCACTGGGGATCACACACACACGGAGAGGAGAGGAGAGAACATGTACAGTATGTGCACTGGAGATCACACACACACGGAGGGAGAGCAGAGAACATGTACAGTATGTGCACTGGAGATCACACACACACGGAGGGAGAGGAGAGAACATGTACAGTATGTGCACTGGAGATCACACACACACGGAGGGAGAGCAGAGAACATGTACAGTATGTGCACTGGAGATCACACACACACGAAGGGAGAGGAGAGAACATGTACAGTATGTGCACTGGGGATCACATACACACACGCGAAGGGAGAGGAGAGAACATGTACAGTATGTGCACTGGAGATCACACACACACGAAGGGAGAGGAGAGAACATGTACAGTATGTGCACTGGAGATCACACACACGGAGGGAGAGCAGAGAACATGTACAGTATGTGCACTGGAGATCACACACACACGGAGGGAGAGCAGAGAACATGTACAGTATGTGCACTGGAGATCACACACACACGAAGGGAGAGGAGAGAACATGTACAGTATGTGCACTGGGGATCACATACACACACGCGAAGGGAGAGGAGAGAACATGTACAGTATGTGCACTGGGGATCACACACACACACACGGAGGGAGAGGAGAGAACATGTACAGTACGTGCACTGGGGATCACACACACACGAAGGGAGAGGAGAGAACATGTACAGTATGTGCACTGGAGATCACACACACGGAGGGAGAGCAGAGAACATGTACAGTATGTGCACTGGAGATCACACACACACGGAGGGAGAGCAGAGAACATGTACAGTATGTGCACTGGGGATCACACACACACACACGAAGGGAGAGGAGAGAACATGTACAGTATGTGCACTGGAGATCACACACACACGGAGGGAGAGCAGAGAACATGTACAGTATGTGCACTGGAGATCACACACACACGAAGGGAGAGGAGAGAACATGTACAGTATGTGCACTGGAGATCACACACACACGAAGGGAGAGGAGAGAACATGTACAGTATGTGCACTGGAGATCACACACACACGGAGGGAGAGGAGAGAACATGTACAGTATGTGCACTGGGGATCACACACACACGAAGGGAGAGGAGAGGAGAGAACATGTACAGTATGTGCACTGGAGATCACACACACACGGAGGGAGAGGAGAGAACATGTACAGTATGTGCACTGGGGATCACACACACACGGAGAGGAGAGGAGAGAACATGTACAGTATGTGCACTGGAGATCACACACACACGGAGGGAGAGCAGAGAACATGTACAGTATGTGCACTGGAGATCACACACACACGGAGGGAGAGGAGAGAACATGTACAGTATGTGCACTGGAGATCACACACACACGGAGGGAGAGCAGAGAACATGTACAGTATGTGCACTGGAGATCACACACACACGAAGGGAGAGGAGAGAACATGTACAGTATGTGCACTGGGGATCACATACACACACGCGAAGGGAGAGGAGAGAACATGTACAGTATGTGCACTGGAGATCACACACACACACACGAAGGGAGAGGAGAGAACATGTACAGTATGTGCACTGGAGATCACACACACACGGAGGGAGAGGAGAGAACATGTACAGTATGTGCACTGGGGATCACACACACACGAAGGGAGAGGAGAGGAGAGAACATGTACAGTATGTGCACTGGAGATCACACACACACGGAGGGAGAGGAGAGAACATGTACAGTATGTGCACTGGGGATCACACACACACGGAGAGGAGAGGAGAGAACATGTACAGTATGTGCACTGGAGATCACACACACACGGAGGGAGAGCAGAGAACATGTACAGTATGTGCACTGGAGATCACACACACACGGAGGGAGAGGAGAGAACATGTACAGTATGTGCACTGGAGATCACACACACACGGAGGGAGAGCAGAGAACATGTACAGTATGTGCACTGGAGATCACACACACACGAAGGGAGAGGAGAGAACATGTACAGTATGTGCACTGGGGATCACATACACACACGCGAAGGGAGAGGAGAGAACATGTACAGTATGTGCACTGGAGATCACACACACACGAAGGGAGAGGAGAGAACATGTACAGTATGTGCACTGGAGATCACACACACGGAGGGAGAGCAGAGAACATGTACAGTATGTGCACTGGAGATCACACACACACGGAGGGAGAGCAGAGAACATGTACAGTATGTGCACTGGAGATCACACACACACGAAGGGAGAGGAGAGAACATGTACAGTATGTGCACTGGGGATCACATACACACACGCGAAGGGAGAGGAGAGAACATGTACAGTATGTGCACTGGGGATCACACACACACACACGGAGGGAGAGGAGAGAACATGTACAGTACGTGCACTGGGGATCACACACACACGAAGGGAGAGGAGAGAACATGTACAGTATGTGCACTGGAGATCACACACACGGAGGGAGAGCAGAGAACATGTACAGTATGTGCACTGGAGATCACACACACACGGAGGGAGAGCAGAGAACATGTACAGTATGTGCACTGGGGATCACACACACACACACGAAGGGAGAGGAGAGAACATGTACAGTATGTGCACTGGAGATCACACACACACGGAGGGAGAGCAGAGAACATGTACAGTATGTGCACTGGAGATCACACACACACGAAGGGAGAGGAGAGAACATGTACAGTATGTGCACTGGAGATCACACACACACGAAGGGAGAGGAGAGAACATGTACAGTATGTGCACTGGAGATCACACACACACGGAGGGAGAGGAGAGAACATGTACAGTATGTGCACTGGGGATCACACACACACGAAGGGAGAGGAGAGGAGAGAACATGTACAGTATGTGCACTGGAGATCACACACACACGGAGGGAGAGGAGAGAACATGTACAGTATGTGCACTGGGGATCACACACACACGGAGAGGAGAGGAGAGAACATGTACAGTATGTGCACTGGAGATCACACACACACGGAGGGAGAGCAGAGAACATGTACAGTATGTGCACTGGAGATCACACACACACGGAGGGAGAGGAGAGAACATGTACAGTATGTGCACTGGAGATCACACACACACGGAGGGAGAGCAGAGAACATGTACAGTATGTGCACTGGAGATCACACACACACGAAGGGAGAGGAGAGAACATGTACAGTATGTGCACTGGGGATCACATACACACACGCGAAGGGAGAGGAGAGAACATGTACAGTATGTGCACTGGAGATCACACACACACACACGAAGGGAGAGGAGAGAACATGTACAGTATGTGCACTGGAGATCACACACACGGAGGGAGAGCAGAGAACATGTACAGTATGTGCACTGGAGATCACACACACACGGAGGGAGAGCAGAGAACATGTACAGTATGTGCACTGGAGATCACACACACACGAAGGGAGAGGAGAGAACATGTACAGTATGTGCACTGGGGATCACATACACACACGCGAAGGGAGAGGAGAGAACATGTACAGTATGTGCACTGGGGATCACACACACACACACGGAGGGAGAGGAGAGAACATGTACAGTACGTGCACTGGGGATCACATATCTCTTATAGGTATAAAAATGAACTTCTGTCTGTCTTTCTGTCTGTTCTTTATGCGTGACCAAACGCTTGGACCAATCTTCACCAAATCTGACACACAGATACATCAGGTATCCGAGATGGTTTTAGACCGGGCCTCAACTTGCTCGGATGTACCGTTCCTGAGATACAGCTTTCCCAAAACCCTGACCCCCCCATTAGCCAATATAAACCTGCAAGTTTTTCACTCATATTCCGACTGTCACACACATGGTCACATGTCCCTTATCAGCCAATAGAAGCTCCCAGGCGCTTATTCTCCACATGCACACAGCTGTACTCCAGGTTTCCAGAACAACCCCACCATTTTTCTACACTAAACCCTTGGCAGAGCGGTGTGTGATGTGTGTGTATGTAGGGATGTAACAAAGCTATGTGTGATGTGTGTGTATTTAGAAATGTAGCAGTACAGTGTGTATATAGAGATGTAACAGAGCTGTGTGTGCTGTGAATGTAGATATGTAGCAGAGCTGTTTATGTAGAGATGTAGCAGAGCTTTGTTTGCAGTGTCCTTTATTGCACTGACAATCTCTCTACTTTGGTTTTCAGGATACGGCAGAATATATCACTTATATTTCTTAGGGTTTCATAACAAGCCCGCCATTTTTCTTCACTGCTGTAGGTAAGCTTTAAAGGGGCTGCGTCCTTTGGATGACACTGTTACACATGGTCACATACACACAGCTTTACTCCAGGTAACAACTGATTGCAGGTTTTTCAATGATATCCATATTGAGATACCCATGATCACATGACCCTTATGGACCAATGGAAACTTGCAGGTTCTTCAGTCTTCACATACACACAGCTTTACACCAGGTTTCCATAGCAACCAACCTATTAGTATGGGGCCACTACACAAACAAAAAACAAAATATACCCCTGCGAAGCCGAGTCCTTTTACTAATATAATATATATTTATACTATACTAATATATATAAAAATGAGTTTCTGTCTGTCTGTTCTCTATGTGCAACCAAATCACTGGACCAATCCAAAGCAAATTTGGCACACAGTTACTTCAGGTGACCAGGAAGGTTTTAGACTAGATCTCAGCTCTGTAGGGTGCACAGTTCCTGAGATACAGTATTCTGAAAACAATGCCTGCATTAGCCAATACAAGCCTTCGAGTCTTTCACACATACTACAACTGCCATACACACGGTCACATGACCCTTATCAGCCAATAGAAGCTCACAGGTGCTTAGTCTCCACATTCACACAACTTTACTCCAGGTTTCAATAATAACCCAGCCATTTTTCTTTACTGGTGTAAGTGGACTTTAAAGGGGCAGAGTGCTGTGAGTGACACTGTTACACAAGGTCACATACACACAGCTTTACTCAAGGTTTCCATAACAACCAATCGCAGGTTTTTTACTGATATGCAAACTGAGATACACATAATCACATGACGCTTATGGACACACACAAACAACATACAAAATACACCAGTGCAAACCTGGGCCATTCTTATGGGGACATTACGCAAACAAAAAATGATATATACCCGGGCGAAGCCAGGTCCTCCTGCTAATATAAATATATATATATATAGAGAGAGAGTGAGGGAGAGGACAGAACATGTATAGTATGTGCTCCAGGGTTACACACACACACATATATATATATATATATATATATATATATATATACACACACACACACACACACACACATAGGGAGAGAGAGGAGAGAACATGTATAGTATGTGCACCAGGGTTACACACACACACACACATATATATATATATATATATATATATATATATATACACACACACACATAGGGAGAGAGAGGAGAGAACATGTATAGTATGTGCATCGGGGTTACACACACACATCCTCAGTTGTGTTGTTCTGTGTGCTGACGAGCGTATCTAATCCTCCGGCATGTGGTACTGTGTGCTGACGTGCGTATCTAATACTCTGGCGAGTGGTACTGTGTGCTGAAGCGTGTATCTAATCCTCCAGCATGTTGTACTGTGTTCAGACGCACGTATCTAATCCTCCAGCATGTGGTATTATGTGCAGACACGCATATCTAATCCCCCGATATGTAGAAGTGTGTGCAGATGTGCGTATCTAATCCTCTGGCGTGTGGTAGTGTGTGCTGATGCACATATCTAATCCCCTGGTGTGTGGAACTATGTGCAGATGCGTGTATCTAATCCTCAGGCATTTGGCACTGTGTGCTGATGCGTGTATCTAATGCTCTAACGTGTAGAACTGTGTACTGACACGTGTATCTAATCCTGCGGTGTGTGGTACAGTGTGCAGACCCACATATCTAATCCTCTGGTGCATGGTACTGTGTAATGATGTGCGTACCTAATCCTCTGGCGTGTGGTATTGTGTGCAGATACGCGTATCTAATCCTCTGACATGTGATACTGTGTGCTGATCTGTGTATCTAATCCTCTGAAGCGTGTATCTCAGTTTGGATATCAGTGTTGGATTGCATATATGGAGTGACCATGTGTGTGGCAGGTGGAATATGACTGAATGACTGGCAGGTTTGTATTGGCTAATTGGGGTCAGTGTTTTGGGAATGCTGTATCTCCAGAATGGTAGGTCGAAGTGAGTTGACGTCTCATCTTAAACCTTCCCAGACACCTGATGTATCTTTGTGCCAAATTTGGTGAAGATCGGTCCAGTCGTTTTCTCGCACATAAAGAACAGACAGACAGAAATCAATTTTTAGAATATAGAAAGATATATTAAAATGAGTTTCTGTCTGTTCTTTATGCGCGAGCAAACGACTGGACCGATCTTCACCAAATCTGGCAGAAACAAACATCAGGTGTCCGGGAAGGTTTACATATAAATGACATATGAAATAGACCAAAGCCAATTCTATGGGGCCACTACACAAAGATAATATGTAATCTACCCAAGCGAAGCCGAGACCTCCTCTAGAATATATATATACATATATATACATATATATATGGGTGTGAGAAGGTGACAAGCAGAATGCTGCAGTCCAGATATATCAGCCCCAGATTTCTGATGTATGTGTGGTCCAGAGAAGATCTAGAGTAGCCTCAGGCGAGGTGCAGATCCTGGGTTCAGAACTAGACCAGAAAAAGTACAATATATAGAATTATAGGACAGGAATAGTCAGGAGCACAGTATATAGAATTATAGGAGAGGACTAGTCTGGAGAACAGAATATAGAAGTATAAGAGAGGACTAGTGGTGCAGAGTATATAGAATTATAGGAAAGGACTAGTCTGGAGCACAGAATATAGAAGTATAAGAGAGGACTAGTGGTGCAGAGTATATAGAATTATAGGAAAGGACTAGTGGAGCACAGTATATAGAATTATAGGAGAGGACGAGTCTGGAGCACAGTATATAGAATTATAGGAGGAGGACTAGTCTGGAGCACAGTATATAGAATTATAGGAGAGGACTAGAGGTGCACAGTGTATAGAATTATAGGAGAGGACTAGTCAGGAGCTCAGTATATAGAATTATAGGAGAGGACTAGTATGGAGCACAGTATATAGAATTATAGGAAAGGACTAGTCTGGAGCACAGTATATAGAATTATAGGAGGAGGACTAGAGGTGCACAGTGTATAGAATTATAGGAGAGGACTAGTCAGGAGCTCAGTATATAGAATTATAGGAGAGGAATAGTATGGAGCACAGTATATAGAATTATAGGAAAGGACTAGTCTGGAGCACAGTATATAGAATTATAGGAAAGGACTAGTCTGGAGCACAGTATATAGAATTATAGGAGAGGACTAGTCTGGAGCACAGAATATAGAAGTATAAGAGAGGACTAGTGGTGCAGAGTATATAGAATTATAGGAAAGGACTAGTGGAGCACAGTATATAGAATTATAGGAGAGGACTAGTCTGGAGCACAGAATATAGAAGTATAAGAGAGGACTAGTGGTGCAGAGTATATAGAATTATAGGAAAGGACTAGTCTGGAGCACAGTATATAGAATTATAGGAAAGGACTAGTCTGGAGCACAGTATATAGAATTATAGGAGGAGGACTAGTCTGGAGCACAGTATATAGAATTATAGGAGGAGGACTAGTCTGGAGCACAGTATATAGAATTATAGGAGGAGGACTAGTCTGGAGCACAGTATATAGAATTATAGGAGAGGACTAGAGGTGCACAGTGTATAGAATTATAGGAGAGGACTAGTCTGGAGCACAGTATATAGAATTATAGGAAAGGACTAGAGGTGCACAGTGTATAGAATTATAGGAGAGGACTAGCCTGGGGCACAGTATATAGAATTATAGGAGAGGATTAGTCTGGAGCACAGTATATAGGATTATAGGAGAGGACTAGTCTGGAGCACAGTATATAGAATTATAGGAGGAGGACTAGTCTGGAGCACAGTATATAGAATTATAGGAGAGGACTAGTGGAGCACAGTATATAGAATTATAGGAAGACTAGTCTGGAGCACAGTATATAGAATTATAGGAAGACTAGTCTGGAGTACAGTATATAGAATTATAGGAGAGGACTAGTCTGGAGCACAGTATATAGTATTATAGGAGAGGACTAGTCTGGAGCACAGTATATAGAATTACAGGAGAGGACTAGTGGAGCGCAGTATATAGAATTATAGGAGATGACTAGGCTGGAGCACAGTATATAGAATTATAGGAGGAGGTCTATTCTCGAGCACAGTATATAGAATTATAGGGGGAGGACTAGTCTGGAGCACAGTATATAGAATAATAGGAAGACTAGTCTGGAGCACAGTATATAGAATTATAGGAAGACGAGTCTGGAGCACAGTATATAGAATTATAGAAGAGGACTAGTCTGGAGCACAGTATATAGAATTATAGAAGAGGACTAGTCTGGGGCACAGTATATAGAATTAAAGGAGGGGACTAGTCTGGAGCACAGTATATAGAATTATAAGAGAGGACTAGTCTAGAGCACAGTATATAGACTCATAGGAGAGGACTAGTTTGGAGCTTAGTATATAGAATTATAGGCGAGGATTAGTCTGAAGCACAGTATATAGAATTATATGAGAGGACTAGTCTTGAGCACAGTATATAGTATTATAGGAGAGGACTAGACTGGAGCACAGTATATAGAATTACAGGAGAGGACTAGTGGAGCGCAGTATATAGAATTATAGGAGATGACTAGGCTGGAGCACAGTATATAGAATTATAGGAGGAGGTCTATTCTCGAGCACAGTATATAGAATTATAGGGGGAGGACTAGTCTGGAGCACAGTATATAGAATAATAGGAAGACTAGTCTGGAGCACAGTATATAGAATTATAGGAAGACGAGTCTGGAGCACAGTATATAGAATTATAGAAGAGGACTAGTCTGGAGCACAGTATATAGAATTATAGAAGAGGACTAGTCTGGAGCACAGTATATAGAATTATAGAAGAGGACTAGTCTGGGGCACAGTATATAGAATTAAAGGAGGGGACTAGTCTGGAGCACAGTATATAGAATTATATGAGAGGACTAGTCTAGAGCACAGTATATAGACTCATAGGAGAGGACTAGTTTGGAGCTTAGTATATAGAATTATAGGCGAGGATTAGTCTGAAGCACAGTATATAGAATTATATGAGAGGACTAGTCTTGAGCACAGTATATAGAATTATAGCAGAGGACTAGTCTGGAGCACAGTATATAGAATTATTGGAGAGGACTAGTCTGGAGCGCAGTATATAAAATTATAAGAGGAGGACTAGTCTGGAGCACAGTATATGGAATTACAGCAGAGGACTAGTCTGGAGCACAGTATATAGAATTATAGGAGAGGACTAGTATGGAGCACAGTATATAGAATTATAGGAGAGGACTAGTCTGGAGTACAGTATATAGGATTATAGGAGAGGACTAGTCTGGAGCACAGTATATAGGATTATAGGAGAGGACTAGTCTGGAGCACAGTATATAGAAGTATAGGGGGAGGACTAGTCTGCTACACAGTATATAGAATTATAGGAGAGGATTAGTCTGGAGCACAGTATATAGAATTATAAGAGGAGGACTAGTACGGAGCACAGTATATAGAATTATAGGAGAGGACTAGTCTGGAGCACAGTATATAAAATTATAAGAGGAGGACTAGTACGGAGCACAGTATATAGAATTATAGGAGAGGACTAGTCTGGAGCACAGTATATAAAATTATAAGAGGAGGACTAGTACGGAGCACAGTATATGGAATTACAGCAGAGGATTAGTCTGGAGCACAGTACATAGAATTATAGTAGAGGACTAGTGAAGCACAGTATATAGAATTATAGGAGAGGAATAGTTTGGAGCACAGTATATAGAATTATAGGAGAGGACTAGTCTGGAGCACAGTATATAGAATTATACGAGAGGACTAATCTGGAGCACAGTATATAGAATTATAGGAGGAGGACTAGTCTGGAGCACAGTATATAGAATTATTGGAGAGGACTAGTCTGGAGCACAGTATATAGAATTATTGGAGAGGACTAGTCTGGAGCACAGTATATAGAATTATAGGAGAGGACTATTCTGGAGCACAGTATATAGAATTATAGGAAGAATAGTCTGGAGCACAGTATATAGAATTATAGGAAGAATAGTCTGGAGCACAGTATATAGAATTATAGGAGAGGACTATTCTGGAGCACAGTATATAGAATTATACGAGAGGACTAATCTGGAGCACAGTATATAGAATTATAGGAGGAGGACTAGTCTGGAGCACAGTATATAGAATTATTGGAGAGGACTAGTCTGTAGCACAGTATATAGAATTATTGGAGAGGACTAGTCTGGAGCACAGTATATAGAATTATAGGAGAGGACTAGTCTGGAGCACAGTATATAGAATTATAGGAGGAGGACTAGTGGAGCACAGTATATAGAATTATAGGAGAGGACTAGTCTGGAGCACAGTATATAGAATTATAGGAGAGGACTAGTCTGGAGCACAGCATATAGAATTATAGCAGAGGACTAGTCTGGAGCACAGTATATTGAATTTTAGGAGAGTACTAGTCTGAAGCACATTATATAGAATTATAGAAGATGACTGGTCTGGAGCACAGTATATAGAAATATAGGAGAGGTCTAGTCTTGAGCACAGTATATAGAATTTTAGGAGAGGACTGGTCTGGAGCACAGTATATAGAAATATAGGAGGGGACTAGTCTGGAGCACAGTATATATAATTTTAGGAGAGGACTGGTCTGGAGCACAGTATATAGAAATATAGGAGAGGACTAGTCTGGAGCACAGTATATAGAATTATAGGAGAGGAGTAGTCTGGAGCACAGTATATAGAATTTTAGGAGAGGACTGGTCTGGAGCACAGTATATAGAAATATAGGAGAGGACTAGTCTGGAGCACAGTATATAGAAATATAGGAGGGGACTAGTCTGGAGCACAGTATATAGAATTATAGGAGAGGACTAGTCTGGAACACAGTATATAGAATTTTAGGAGAGGACTGGTCTGGAGCACAGTATATAGAAATATAGGAGGGGACTAGTCTGGAGCACATTATATAGAATTATTGGAGAGGACTAGTCTGGAGCACAGTATATAGAATTATAGGAGAGGACTAGTCTGGAGCACAGTATATAGAATTATAAAAGGAGGACTAGTCTGGAGCACAGTATATAGTATTATAGGAGAGGACTAGTCTGGAGCACAGTATATAGAATTATTGGAGAGGACTAGTGTGAAGCACAGTATATAAAATTATAAGAGGAGGACTAGTACGGAGCACAGTATATGGAATTACAGCAGAGGACTAGTCTGGAGCACAGTATATGGAATTATAGGAGAGGACTAGTATGGAGCACAGTATATAGGATTATAGGAGAGGACTAGTCTGGAGAACTGTATATAGAATTATAAAAGGAGGACTAGTCTGGAGCACAGTATATGGAATTATAGGAGAGGACTAGTATGGAGCACAGTATATAGGATTATAGGAGAGGACTAGTCTGGAGAACTGTATATAGGATTATAGGGGAGGACTAGTCTGGAGCACAGTATATAGAATGGTAGAAGAGGACTAGTCTAGAAGACAGTATATAGAATTTTAGGAGAGGACTAATCTGGAGCACAGTATATAGAATTATAGGAGAGGAGTAGTCTGGAGCACAGTATATATAAATACAGGAGGGGACTAGTCTGGAGCACAGTATATAGAATTATAGGAGAGGACTAGTCTGGAGCACAGTATATAGAATTACAGAAGAGGACTAGTTTGGAGCACAGTATATAGTATTATAGGAGGGGACTAGTCTGGAGCACAGTATATAGAATTATAGGAGAGGAATAGTCTGGAGCACGGTATATAGAATTATAGGAGGGGACTAGTCTGGAGCACAGTACATAGAATTATAGGAGAGGACTAATCTGGAGCACAGTATATAGGATTATAGGAGAGGAATAGTCTGGAGCACAGTATATAGAATTATAAGAGAGGACTAGTCTGGAGCACAGTATATAGAATTATAGGAGAGGACTAGTGGAGCACAGTATGTAGAATTATAGGAGGGGACTAGTCTGGAGCACAGTATATAGAATTATAGGAGAGGACTAGTTTGGAGAACAGGATATAGAATAAAAAGAGGGGACTAGTTTGGAGCACAGTATATAGAATTGTAGAGGAGGACTAGTCTGGAGCGCAGTATATAGAATTATAGAAGGATACTAGTCTGGTGCACAGTATATAGAATGGTAGAAGAGGACTAGTCTAGAAGACAGTATATAGAATTTTAGGAGAGGACTAATCTGGAGCACAGTATATAGAATTATAGGAGAGGAGTAGTCTGGAGCACAGTATATAGTATTATAGGAGGGGACTAGTCTGGAGCACAGTATATAGAATTATAGGAAATGAGTAGTCTGGAGCACAGTATATAGTATTATAGGAGAGGACTAGTCTGGAGCACAGTATATAGAATTATAGGAGGGGACTAGTCTGGAGCACAGTATATAGAATTATAGCAGAGGAGTAGTCTGGAGCACAGTATATATAAGTACAGGAGAGGACTAGTCTGGAGCACAGTATATAGAATTACAGAAGAGGACTAGTCTGGAGCACAGTATATAGAATTATAGGAGGGGACTAGTCTGGAGCACAGTATATAGAATTATAGGAGAGGACTAGTCTGGAGCACAGTATATAGAATTATAGGAGGGGACTAGTCTGGAGCACAGTATATAGAATTATAGGAGAGGACTAGTCTGGAACACAGTATATATAAATACAGGAGGGGACTAGTCTATAGCACAGTATATAGAATTATAGGAGAGGAGTAGTCTGGAGCACAGTATATATAAGTACAGGAGGGGACTAGTCTGGAGCACAGTATATAGAATTACAGAAGCGGACTAGTCTGGAGCACAGTATATAGAATTATAGGAGGGGACTAGTCTGGAGCACAGTATATAGAATTATAGGAGAGGACTAGTCTGGATCACAGTATATAGAATTATAGGAAGGGACTAGTCTGGAGCACAGTATATAGAATTATAGGAGAGGACTAGTCTGGAGCACAGTATATAGGATTATAGGAGAGGAATAGTCTAGAGCACAGTATATAGAATTACAGAAGAGGACTAGTCTGGAGCACAGTATATAGAATTATAGGAGGGGACTAGTCTGGAGCACAGTATATAGAATTATAGGAGAGGACTAGTCTGGAGCACAGTATATAGAATTATAGGAGCGGACTAGTCTGGAGCACAGTATATAGAATTATAGCAGAGGACTAGTCTGGAGCACAGTATATAGAATTATAGGAGAGGACTAGTCTGGAGCACGGGATATAAAATTTTAGGACAGGACTAGTTTGCAGTATAGTATATAGAATTATATAAGAGGACTAGTCTAGAGCACAGTATATAGACTTATAGGAGAGGACTGGTTTGGAGCACAGTATATAGAATTATATGAGAGGACTAGTCTGCGGCACAATATATAGAATTATAGGAGAGGACTAGTCTGGAGCACAGTATATAGAATTATATGAGAGGACTAGTCTGGAGCGCAGTATATAAAATTATAAGAGGAGGACTAGTAGGGAGCACAGTATATGGAATTACAGCAGAGGACTAGTCTGGAGCACAGTATGTAGAATTATAGGAGAGGAATAGGCTGGAGCACAGTATATAGGATTATAGGAGAGGACTAGTCTGGAGCACAGTATATAGAATTATAGGAGAGGACTAGTCTGGAGCACAGTATATAGAATTATAGGAGAGGACTAGTCTGGAGCACAGTATATAGAATTATAGGAGAGGACTAGTCTGGAGCACAGTATATGGAATTATAGGAGAAGACAAATCTGGAGCACAGTATATAGAATTATAGGAGAGTACTAGTCTGGAGCACAGTATATAGAATTATAGGAGAGGACTAGTCTGGAGCACAGTATATAGAATTATAGGAGAGTACTAGTCTGGAGCACAGTATATAGACTTATAGGAGAGGACTAGTATGGAGCACAGTATACAGGATTATAGGAGAGGACTAGTCTGGAGAACAGGATATAGAATTATAGGAGAGGACAAGTCTAGAGCACAGTATATAGAATTTTAGGAGAGGACTAGATTGGAGAAAAAGATATAGAATTATAGGAGAGGAATAGTCTGGAGCACAGTATATAGAATTATAGGAGAGGAATAGTTTGGAGCACAGGATATAGAATAATAGAAGAGAACTAGTTTGGAGCACAGTACATAGAATTATAGGAGGAGGACTAGTCTGGTGCACAGTATATAAAATGGTAGAAGAGGACTAGTCTAGAATATAGTATATAAAATTTTAGGAGAGTACTAATCTGGAGCACAGTATATAGAATTATAGGAGAGGAGTAGTCTGGAGCACAGTATATATAAATACAGGAGGGGACTATTCTGGAGCACAGTATATAGAATTATAGGAGAGGACTAGTCTGGAGCACAGTATATAGAATTACAGAAGAGGACTAGTCTGGAGCACAGTATATAGAATTATAGGAGGGGACTAGTCTGGAGCACAGTATATAGAATTATAGGAGAGGACTAGTCTGGAGCACAGTATATAGGATTATAGGAGAGGAATAGTCTGGAGCACAGTATATAGAATTATAGGAGAGGACTAGTCTGGAGCACAGTATATAGGATTATAGGAGAGGACTAGTCTGGAGCACAGTATATGGAAATATTTCAGAGGAGTCGTCTAGAGCACAGTATATAGAATTATAGGAGAGGACTAGTCTGGAGCACGGGATATAAAATTTTAGGACAGGACTAGTTTGCAGTATAGTATATAGAATTATATAAGAGGACTAGTCTAGAGCACAGTATATAGAATTATAGGAGAGGATTAGTCTGGAGCACAGTATATAGAATTATATGAGAGGACTAGTCTTGAGCACAGTATATAGAATTATAGCAGAGGACTAGTATGGAGCACAGTATATAGAATTATTGGAGAGGACGAGTCTGGAGCACAGTATATAGAATTATAGGAGAGGACTAGTACGAAGCACAGTATATGGAATTACAGCAGAGGACTAGTCTGGAGCACAGTATATAGAATTATAGGAGAGGACGAGTCTGGAGCACAGTATATAGTATTATAGGAGAGGACTAGTCTGGAGCACAGTATATAGAATTATAGGAGAGGACGAGTCTGGAGCACAGTATATAGAATTATAGGAGAGGACTAGTATGGAGCACAGTATATAGGATTATAGGAGAGGACTAGTGGAGCACAGTATATAGAATTATAGTAGAGGACTAGTCTGGAGCACAGTATATAGAATTATAGGAGAGGACTAGTCTGGAGCACAGTATATAGAATTATAGGAGAGGACTAGTCTGGAGTACAGTATATAGAATTATAGGAGAGGACTAGAGGAGCACAGTATATAGAATTATAGGAGGAGGACTAGTCTGGAGCACAGTATATAGAATGGTAGAAGAGGACTAGTCTAGAAGACAGTATATAGAATTTTAGGAGAGGACTAATCTGGAGCACAGTATATAGAATTATAGGAGAGGAGTAGTCTGGAGCACAGTATATATAAATACAGGAGGGGACTAGTCTGGAGCACAGTATATAGAATTACAGAAGAGGACTAGTTTGGAGCACAGTATACAGAATTATAGGAGAGGACTAGTCTGGAGCACAGTATATAGGATTATAGGAGAGGAATAGTCTGGAGCACAGTATATAGAATTATAGGAGGAGGACTAGAGGAGCACAGTATATAGAATTTTAGTAGAGGACTAGTCTGGAGCACAGTATATAGGATTATAGGAGAGGAATAGTCTGGAGCACAGTATATAGAATTATAGGAGAAGGACTAGAGGAGCACAGTATATAGAATTATAGGAGGGGACTAGTATGGAGCACAGTATATAGAATTATAGGAGAGGACTAGTCTGGAGCACAGTATATAGGATTATAGGAGAGGAATAGTCTGGAGCACAGTATATAGAATTATAGGAGAGGACTGGTCTGGAGCACGGTATATAGTATTATAGGAGAGGACTAGTCTGGAGCATAGTATATAGAATTATAGGAGGAGGACTAGTCTGGAGCACAGTATATAGAATTATAGGAGGGGACTAGTCTGGAGCACAGTATATAGAATTATAGGAGAGGACTAGTCTGGAGCACAGTATATAGGATTATAGGAGGGGACTAGTCTGGAGCACAGTATATAGAATTATAGGAGAGGAATAGTCTGGAGCACAGTATATAGAATTATAGGAGAGGACTAGTCTGGGGCACAGTATATAGAATTACAGGAGAGGAGTAGTCTGGAACACAGGATATAGAATAATAGAAGAGAACTAATTTGGAGCACAGTATATAGAATAATAGGAGAGGACTAGTCTGGAGCACAGTATATACAATTATAGGAGAGGACTAGTCTGGAGCACAGTATATGGAAATATTTCAGAGGAGTAGTCTA
The DNA here is from genome assembly GCF_031893055.1 of Leptodactylus fuscus. NCBI lineage: Eukaryota > Metazoa > Chordata > Amphibia > Anura > Leptodactylidae > Leptodactylus > Leptodactylus fuscus. The sequence goes on along the minus strand of NW_027440143.1, from coordinate 159,953 downwards.
GAGCACAGTATATAGAATTATAGCAGAGGACTAGTACGGAGCACAGTATATAGAATTATAGCAGAGGACTAGTACGGAGCACAGTATATAGAATCATAAGAGAGGACTAGTTTGGAGCAAAGTATATAGTATTATAGGAGAGGACTAGTCTGGAGCACGGGATATAAAATTTTAGGACAGGACTAGTTTGCAGTATAGTATATAGAATTATATGAGAGGACTAGTCTAGAGCACAGTATATAGACTCATAGGAGAGGACTAGTTTGGAGCATAGTATATAGAATTATAGGCGAGGATTAGTCTGAAGCACAGTATATAGAATTATAGCAGAGGACTAGTCTGGAGCACAGTATATAGAATTATTGGAGAGGACTAGTCTGGAGCGCAGTATATAAAATTATAAGAGGAGGACTAGTCTGGAGCACAGTATATGGAATTACAGCAGAGGACTAGTCTGGAGCACAGTATATAGAATTATAGGAGAGGACTAGTATGGAGCACAGTATATAGAATTATAGGAGAGGACTAGTCTGGAGTACAGTATATAGGATTATAGGAGAGGACTAGTCTGGAGCACAGTATATAGGATTATAGGAGAGGACTAGTCTGGAGCACAGTATATAGAAGTATAGGGGGAGGACTAGTCTGCTTCACAGTATATAGAATTATAGGAGAGGACTAGTCTGCTACACAGTATATAGAATTATAGGAGAGGATTAGTCTGGAGCACAGTATATAGAATTATAGGAGAGGACTAGTCTGGAGCACAGTATATAAAATTATAAGAGGAGGACTAGTACGGAGCACAGTATATGGAATTACAGCAGAGGATTAGTCTGGAGCACAGTATATAGAATTATTGGAGAGGACTAGTCTGGAGCACAGTATATAGAATTATAGGAGAGGACTAGTCTGGAGCACAGTATATAGAATTATAGGAGGAGGACTAGTGGAGCACAGTATATAGAATTATAGGAGAGGACTAGTCTGGAGCACAGTATATAAAATTATAAGAGGAGGACTAGTACGGAGCACAGTATATGGAATTACAGCAGAGGACTAGTCTGGAGCGCAGTATATAAAATTATAAGAGGAGGACTAGTCTGGAGCACAGTATATGGAATTACAGCAGAGGACTAGTCTGGAGCACAGTATATAGAATTATAGGAGAGGACTAGTATGGAGCACAGTATATAGAATTATAGGAGAGGACTAGTCTGGAGTACAGTATATAGGATTATAGGAGAGGACTAGTCTGGAGCACAGTATATAGGATTATAGGAGAGGACTAGTCTGGAGCACAGTATATAGAAGTATAGGGGGAGGACTAGTCTGCTACACAGTATATAGAATTATAGGAGAGGATTAGTCTGGAGCACAGTATATAGAATTATAGGAGAGGACTAGTCTGGAGCACAGTATATAAAATTATAAGAGGAGGACTAGTACGGAGCACAGTATATAGAATTATAGGAGAGGACTAGTCTGGAGCACAGTATATAAAATTATAAGAGGAGGACTAGTACGGAGCACAGTATATGGAATTACAGCAGAGGATTAGTCTGGAGCACAGTACATAGAATTATAGTAGAGGACTAGTGAAGCACAGTATATAGAATTATAGGAGAGGAATAGTTTGGAGCACAGTATATAGAATTATAGGAGAGGACTAGTCTGGAGCACAGTATATAGAATTATACGAGAGGGCTAATCTGGAGCACAGTATATAGAATTATTGGAGAGGACTAGTCTGGAGCACAGTATATAGAATTATTGGAGAGGACTAGTCTGGAGCACAGTATATAGAATTATAGGAGAGGACTATTCTGGAGCACAGTTTATAGAATTATAGGAAGAATAGTCTGGAGCACAGTATATAGAATTATAGGAAGAATAGTCTGGAGCACAGTATATAGAATTATAGGAGAGGACTATTCTGGAGCACAGTATATAGAATTATACGAGAGGACTAATCTGGAGCACAGTATATAGAATTATAGGAGGAGGACTAGTCTGGAGCACAGTATATAGAATTATTGGAGAGGACTAGTCTGGAGCACAGTATATAGAATTATTGGAGAGGACTAGTCTGGAGCACAGTATATAGAATTATAGGAGAGGACTAGTCTGGAGCACAGTATATAGAATTATAGGAGGAGGACTAGTGGAGCACAGTATAAAGAATTATAGGAGAGGACTAGTCTGGAGCACAGTATATAAAATTATAAGAGGAGGACTAGTACGGAGCACAGTATATGGAATTACAGCAGAGGATTAGTCTAGAGCACAGTACATAGAATTATAGTAGAGGACTAGTGAAGCACAGTATATAGAATTATAGGAGAGGAATAGTTTGGAGCACAGTATATAGAATTATAGGAGAGGACTAGTCTGGAGCACAGTATATAGAATTATACGAGAGGACTAATCTGGAGCACAGTATATAGAATTATAGGAGGAGGACTAGTCTGGAGCACAGTATATAGAATTATTGGAGAGGACTAGTCTGGAGCACAGTATATAGAATTATTGGAGAGGACTAGTCTGGAGCACAGTATATAGAATTATAGGAGAGGACTATTCTGGAGCACAGTATATAGAATTATAGGAAGAATAGTCTGGAGCACAGTATATAGAATTATAGGAAGAATAGTCTGGAGCACAGTATATAGAATTATAGGAGAGGACTATTCTGGAGCACAGTATATAGAATTATACGAGAGGACTAATCTGGAGCACAGTATATAGAATTATAGGAGGAGGACTAGTCTGGAGCACAGTATATAGAATTATTGGAGAGGACTAGTCTGGAGCACAGTATATAGAATTATAGGAGAGGACTAGTCTGGAGCACAGTATATAGAATTATAGGAGGAGGACTAGTGGAGCACAGTATATAGAATTATAGGAGAGGACCAGTCTGGAGCACAGTATATAGAATTATAGGAGAGGACTAGTCTGGAGCACAGTATATAGAATTATAGGAGAGGACCAGTCTGGAGCACAGTATATAGAATTATAGGAGAGGACTATTCTGGAGCACAGTATATAGAATTACAGAGGAGGACTAATCTGGAGCACAGTATATAGAATTATAGGATAGGACTAGTCTGGAGCACAGTATATTGAATTTTAGGAGAGTACTAGTCTGAAGCACATTATATAGAATTATAGAAGATGACTGGTCTGGAGCACAGTATATAGAAATATAGGAGAGGTCTAGTCTTGAGCACAGTATATAGAATTTTAGGAGAGGACTGGTCTGGAGCACAGTATATAGAAATATAGGAGGGGACTAGTCTGGAGCACAGTATATATAATTTTAGGAGAGGACTGGTCTGGAGCACAGTATATAGAAATATAGGAGAGGACTAGTCTGGAGCACAGTATATAGAATTATAGGAGAGGAGTAGTCTGGAGCACAGTATATAGAATTTTAGGAGAGGACTGGTCTGGAGCACAGTATATAGAAATATAGGAGAGGACTAGTCTGGAGCACAGTATATAGAAATATAGGAGGGGACTAGTCTGGAGCACAGTATATAGAATTATAGGAGAGGACTAGTCTGGAACACAGTATATAGAATTATAGGAGAGGAGTAGTCTGGAGCACAGTATATAGAATTTTAGGAGAGGACTGGTCTGGAGCACAGTATATAGAAATATAGGAGGGGACTAGTCTGGAGCACATTATATAGAATTATTGGAGAGGACTAGTCTGGAGCACAGTATATAGAATTATAGGAGGAGGACTAGTCTGGAGCACAGTATATAGAATTATAGGAGAGGACTAGTCTGGAGCACAGTATATAGAATTATAAAAGGAGGACTAGTCTGGAGCACAGTATATAGAATTATTGGAGAGGACTAGTGTGAAGCACAGTATATAAAATTATAAGAGGAGGACTAGTACGGAGCACAGTATATGGAATTACAGCAGAGGACTAGTCTGGAGCACAGTATATGGAATTATAGGAGAGGACTAGTATGGAGCACAGTATATAGGATTATAGGAGAGGACTAGTCTGGAGAACTGTATATAGAATTATAAAAGGAGGACTAGTCTGGAGCACAGTATATGGAATTATAGGAGAGGACTAGTATGGAGCACAGTATATAGGATTATAGGAGAGGACTAGTCTGGAGAACTGTATATAGGATTATAGGGGAGGACTAGTCTGGAGCACAGTATATAGAATGGTAGAAGAGGACTAGTCTAGAAGACAGTATATAGAATTTTAGGAGAGGACTAATCTGGAGCACAGTATATAGAATTATAGGAGAGGAGTAGTCTGGAGCACAGTATATATAAATACAGGAGGGGACTAGTCTGGAGCACAGTATATAGAATTATAGGAGAGAACTAGTCTGGAGCACAGTATATAGAATTACAGAAGAGGACTAGTTTGGAGCACAGTATATAGTATTATAGGAGGGGACTAGTCTGGAGCACAGTATATAGAATTATAGGAGAGGAATAGTCTGGAGCACGGTATATAGAATTATAGGAGGGGACTAGTCTGGAGCACAGTACATAGAATTATAGGAGAGGACTAATCTGGAGCACAGTATATAGGATTATAGGAGAGGAATAGTCTGGAGCACAGTATATAGAATTATAGGAGAGGACCAGTCTGGAGCACGGTATATAGACTTATAGGAGAGGACTAGTCTGGAGCATAGTATATAGAATTATAGGAGGAGGACTAGTCTGGAGCACAGTTTATAGAATTATAGGAGGGGACTAGTCTGGAGCACAGTATATAGAATTATAGGAGAGGACTAGTCTGGAGCACAGTATATAGGATTATAGGAGAGGAATAGTCTGGAGCACAGTATATAGAATTATAGGAGAGGACTAGTCTGGAGCACGGTATATGGAATTATAGGAGAGGACTAGAGGAGCACAGTATATAGAATTTTAGGAGAGGACTAATCTGGAGCACAGTATATAGAATTATAGGAGAGGACTAGTCTGGAGCACAGTATATAGAATTACAGGAGAGGAGTAGTCTGGAACACAGGATATAAAATAATAGAAGAGAACTAATTTGGAGCACAGTATATAGAATAATAGGAGAGGACTAGTCTGGAGCACAGTATATAGAATTATAGCAGAGGACTAGTCTGGAGAACAGTATATAGAATTATAGGAGAGGACTAGTTTGGAGCAAAGTATATAGTATTATAGGAGAGGACTAGTCTGGAGCACAGTATATAGACTTATAGGAGAGGACTAGTTTGGAGCACAGTATATAGAATTATATGAGAGGACTAGTCTTGAGCACAGTATATAGAATTATAGGAGAGGACTAGTCTGGAGTACAGTATATAGAATTATAGGAGGGAACTAGTCTGGGGCACAGTATATAGAATTATAGGAGAGGATTAGTCTGGAGCACAGTATATAGAATTATAGGAGAGGACTAGTCTGGAGCACAGTATATAAAATTATAAGAGGAGGACTAGTCTGGAGCACAGTATATGGAATTACAGCAGAGGATTAGTCTGGAGCACAGTACATAGAATTATAGTAGAGGACTAGTGAAGCACGGTATATAGAATTATAGGAGAGGAATAGGCTGGAGCACAGTATATAGAATTATAGGAGAGGACTAGTCTGGAGCACAGTATATAGAATTATAGGAGAGGATTAGTCTGGAGCTCAGTATATAGAATTATAGGAGAGGACTAGTCTGGAGCACAGTATATAGAATTATAGGAGAGGACTAGTCTGGAGCACAGTATATAGAATTATAGGAGAGGACTAGTCTGGAGCACAGTATATGGAATTATAGGAGAAGACAAATCTGGAGCACAGTATATAGAATTATAGGAGAGTACTAGTCTGGAGCACAGTATATAGAATTATAGGAGAGGACTATTCTGGAGCACAGTATATAGAATTATTGGAGAGGACTAGTCTGGAGCACAGTATATAGAATTATAGGAGAGGAAAAGTCTGGAGCACATTATATAGAATTATAGGAGAGGACTATTCTGGAGCACAGTATATAGAATTATAGGAAGAATAGTCTGGAGCACAGTATATAGAATTATAGGAGAGGACTAGTCTGGGTGACAGTATATAGAATTATAGGAGAGGACTAGTCTTGAGCACAGTATATGGAATTATAACAGAGGACTAGTCTGGAGCACAGTATATAGAATTATAGGAGAGGACTAGTCTGGAGCACAGTATATAGAATTATAGGAGAGGACTAGTCTGGAGCACAGTATATAGAATTGTAGCAGAGGACTAGTCTGGAGCACAGTATATAGAATTTTAGGATAGGACTAGTCTGGAGCACAGTATATAGAATTATAGGAGAGGACTAGTCTGAAGCACATTATATAGAATTATAGAAGATGACTGGTCTGGAGCACAGTATATAGAAATATAGGAGAGGACTAGTCTGGAGCACAGTATATAGAAATATAGGAGGGGACTAGTCTGGAGCACAGTATATAGAATTTTAGGAGAGGACTGGTCTGGAGCACAGTATATAGAAATATAGGAGGGGACTAGTCTTGAGCACAGTATATAGTATAGGAGAGGACTAGTCTGGAGCACAGTATATAGAATTTTAGGAGAGGACTGGTCTGGAGAACAGTATATAGAAATATAGGAGGGGACTAGTCTGGAGCACATTATATAGAATTATTGGAGAGGACTAGTCTGGAGCACAGTATATAGAATTATAGGAGAGGACTAGTCTGGAGCACAGTATATAGAATTATAGGAGGAATAGTCTGGAGCACAGTATATAGAATTATAGGAGAGGACGAGTCTGGAGCGCAGTATATGGAATTATAGGAGAGGACGAGTCTGGAGCACAGTATATAGAATTATAGGAGAGGACGAGTCTGGAGCGCTGTACTTAAAATTATAAGAGGAGGACTAGTCTGGAGCACAGTATATGGAATTATAGCAGAGGACTAGTCTGAAGCACAGTATATAGAATTATAGGAGAGGACTAGTCTGAAGCACAGTATATAGAATTATAGGAGAGGACTAGTCTGGAGCACAGTGTATAGAATTATAGGAGAGGACTAGTGGAGCACAGTATATAGAATTACCGTATTTTCCGGACTATAAGGCGCACATAAAAGCCTACGATTTCCTCAGAAATCGTAAGTGCGGCTTATAGTCCGTTGCGCCTTATATATGGATGGAAGCAGCGGCAAAGTCTGCGTGCCGCTTCCATACATACAGAAAAGGCACCGTAAGGGTGCATTTACACTACGGAACGCCGGCGTGTATCACAGCCGTACACGCCAGCGTTACAGCAGGGCTGCCGGACACTTCCTATTCATTTCTATGGGAGCCGGCATGCGAGCGCTCCCCATAGAAATGAATGGGAAGTGTCTGTCCATTCATTTCTATGGGGAGCGCTCGCATGCCGGCTCCCATAAAAATGAATAGGAAGTGTCCGGCAGCCCTGCTGTCACGCCGGCCTGAAACAGAACGTGAAACTTACCGAGCGGTGCAGGGCGGGCGGGCATTCAGGCCTCCTCTTCCTCCGATGTTCTGACCACTTCCTCCGGCGCTCGCGAACTAATGGCCTGGGCGCATGCGCAATATCATAATGCTTCTACTGCGCATGCGCCCAGGCCATTATCAGTTAGCGAGCGCTGGAGGAGGAGGACGGAACATCGGAGGAAGAGGAGGCCTGAATGCCCGCCCACCCTGCACCGCTCGGTAAGTTTCACATTCTGTTTCAGGCTTTTATTTTAAAACGGGGGGGGGGGGGGGGGTAGTTTAATCTAACTTTTACGGTTGGGCTCTATCAGCATGATTTTGCTGATAGAGCCCCTCCTCGCCTGCCGAGCGCTTCCAATAGAAGCGGCTGGCACGCGGGGGGTTAAGCGGCCGCTGGCAAAGTCTGCCTGCCGCCGCTTTTAATAACATATAATGCGCACCGGACTGCGGCTTATAGTCCGGTGCGCCTTATATATGAACCGAGACGGACTATAAGGCGCTCATGGGCGATGCGCCTTATAGTCCGTAAAATACGGTATAGGAGAGGACTAGTCTGTATCACAGTATGTAGAATTACCGAACAGGACTAATTTGGAGCAAAGTATATAGAATTATAGGAGGAGGACTACTCTAGAGCACAGTATATTGAATTATAGGAGAGGACTAGTCTGGAGCACAGTATATAGAATTATAAGAAATTATTATTAGAAATATAGGAGACAACTATAATATAATATATGGGGGTGACTGTATAATATAATACGATATGATATGTGGGGGTGACTGTATAATATAATATATGTGGGTGACTGTGTAATATAATACAATATAATATATGGGGGTGACTGTATAATATAATACAATATAATATATGGGGGTGACTGTATAATATAATACGATATGATATGTGGGGGTGACTGTATAATATAATATATGTGGGTGACTGTGTAATATAATACAATATAATATATGGGGTGACTGTGTAATATAATACAATATAATATATGGGGGTTTCTGTATAATATAATACAATATAATTTATGGGGGGTGACTGTATAATATAATACAATATAATATATGGGGGTGACTATATAATATAATACAATATAATATATGGGGTGACTGTGCAATATAATACAATATAATATATGGGGGTGACTGTATAATATAATACAATATAATATATGGGGGTGACTGTATAACATAATATAATATAATATAATATAATATATTATAATATATGGGGGTGACTGTATAATATAATATAATACAATATAATATATGGGGTGACTGTATAATAAAATATAATATAATATGTGGGGGTGACTGTATAATATAATATATGTGGTGACTGTATAATATATTACAATATAATATATGGGGGTGACTGTATAATATAATATATGGGGGTCACTGTATAATATAATACAATATAATATATCGGAGTGACTGAATAGTATAATACAATATTATATATGGGGTGACTGTATAATATAATACAATATAATAAATGGGGGTGACTATATAATATAATACAATATAATATATGGGGTGAATGTGCAATATGATACAACATAATATATGGGGGTGACTGTATAATATAATACAATATAATATGTGGGGGTGACTGTATAATATAATATTTGGGGGTGACTGTTTAATATAAAACAATATAATATATGGGGGTGACTGTATAATATAATACAATATAATATATGGGGGTGACTGTATAATATAATACGATATAATATGTGGGGGTGACTGTATAATATAATATATGTGGGTGACTGTGTAATATAATACCATATAATATATGGGGTGACTGTGTAATATAATACAATATAATATATGGGGGTGACTGTATAATATAATATTTGGGGGTGACTGTTTAATATAAAACAATATAATATTTGGGGGTAACTATATAATATAATACAATATAATATATGGGGGTGACTGTATAATATAATACAATATAATATACGGGGTGACTGTGTAATATAATAAAATATAATATATGGGGGTGACTGTATAATATAATACGATATAATATGTGGGGGTGACTGTATAATATAATATATGTGGGTGACTGTGTAATATAATACAATATAATATATGGGGTGACTGTGTAATATAATACAATATAATATATGGGGGTTTCTGTATATTATAATACATTATAATATATGGGGGTGACTGTATAAAAAATACAATATAATATTTGGGGGTGACTGTATAATATAATACAATCTAATATATGGGGGTGACTGTATAATGTACAATCTAATATATGGGGGTGACTGTATAATATAATACAATATAAAATATGGGGGTGACTGTATAATATACAATATAATATATGGGGGTAAATTTATAATATAATGGAATATAATATATGGGAGTGACTGTATAATATATTACAATATAATATATGGGGGTGACTGTATAATATAATACAATATAATATATGGGGTTGATTGTATAATATAATATATGGAGGTGACTGTATAATATAATACAATATAATATATGGGGGGACTGTAAAATATACAATATAATATACGGGGGTGACTGTATAATGTACAATACAATATATGGGGGTGACTGTATAATATAATACAATATAAAATATGGAGGTGACTGTATAATATACATTATAATATATTGGGGTGACTGTATAATATATTACAATATAATATATGGGGGTGACTGTGTAATATAATATATGGGTGTCACTGTATAATATAATACAATATAATATATCGGAGTGACTGTATAGTATAATACAATATTATATATGGGGGTGACTGTATAATATAATACAATATAATAAATGGGGGTGACTATATAATACAATACAATATAATATATGGGGTGAATGTGCAATATAATACAACATAATATATGGGGGTGACAATATAATATAATACAATATAATATATGGGGTTGACTGTATAATATAATACAATATAATATTTGGGGGTAACTGTATAATGTAATACAATATAATATATGGGGGTGACCGTATAATATAATACAATATAATATACGGGGTGACTGTGTAATATAATACAATATAATCTATGGGGGTGACTGTATAATATGATACAATATAATATATGGGGGTGACTGTATAATATAATACAATATAATATATGGGGGTGACTATAATATAATACAATATAATATACGGGGTGACTGTATAATATAATACAATATAATATATGGTAGTGACTGTATAATATACAATATAATATATGGGGGTGACTGTATAATATAATACAATATAATATATGGGGGTGTCTGTATAATATACTATATAATATATGGGGGTGACTGTATAATATACAATATAATATAATATATGGAAGTGACTGTATAATATAATACAATATAATATACGGGGTGACTGTGTAATATAATACAATATAATATATGGTAGTGACTGTATAATATACAATATAATATATGGGGGTGACTGTATAATACAATACAATATAATATATGGGGGTGTCTGTATAATATACTATATAATATATGGGGGGGACTTTATAATATACATTATAATATATGGAGGTGACTGTATAACAAAATACAATATAATATTTTCGGGTGACTGTATAATATAATACAATATAAAATATGGGGGTGACTGTATAATATACATTATAATATATGGGAGTGACTGTATAACATAATACAATATAATATATGGGAGTAACTGTATAATATACAATATAATATATGGGGGTGACTGTATAATGTACAATATAATATATGGGGGTGACTGTAATATAATACAATATAATATATGGGGGCGACTGTATAATATAATGCAATATAATATATGGGAGTGACTGTATAATATAATACAATATAATATATGGGGGTGACTGTATAATAAACAATATAATATATGGGGGTGACTGTATAATATAATACAATCTAATATATGGGGGTGACTGTATAATGTACAATATAATATATGAGGGTGACTGTATAATATACTACAATATAAAATATGGGGGTGACTGTATAATATACAATATAATATATGGGGGTAACTGTATAATATAATGGAATATAATATATGGGAGTGTTTGTGTAATATAATACAATATAATATATGGGGGTGACTGTATAATATAATACAATATAATATATCGGGGTGACTGTATAAAATAATATATGGAGGTGACTGTATAATATAATACAATATAATATATGGGGGTGACTGTATAATATAATATATAGAGGTGACTGTATAATATAATAGAATATAATATATGGGTGGGACTGTAAAATATACAATATAATATATGGGGGTGGCTGTACAACAAAATACAATATAATATTTGGGGGTGACTGTATAATATAATACAATATAATATATGGGAGTAACTGTATAAAATACAATATAATATATGGGGGTGACTGTATAATGTACAATATAATATATGGGGGTGACTGTAATATAATACAATATAATATATGGGGCGACTGTATAATATAATGCAATATAATATATGGGAGTGACTGTATAATATAATACAATATAATATATGTGGGTGACTGTATAATATACAACATAATATATGGGGGTGTCTGTATAATATACTATATAATATATGGGGGACTGTATAATATACATTATAATATATGGTGGTGACTGTATAAAAAATACAATATAATATTTGGGGGTGACTGTATAATATAATACAATCTAATATATGGGGGTGACTGTATAATGTACAATCTAATATATGGGGGTGACTGTATAATATAATACAATATAAAATATGGGGGTGACTGTATAATATACAATATAATATATGGGGGTAAATTTATAATATAATGGAATATAATATATGGGAGTGACTGTATAATATATTACAATATAATATATGGGGGTGACTGTATAATATAATACAATATAATATATGGGGGTGACTGTATAAAATAATATATGGAGGTGACTGTATAATATAATACAATATAATATATGGGGTTGATTGTATAATATAATATATGGAGGTGACTGTATAATATAATACAATATAATATATGGGGGGGACTGTAAAATATACAATATAATATACGGGGGTGACTGTATAATGTACAATACAATATATGGGGGTGACTGTATAATATAATACAATATAAAATATGGAGGTGACTGTATAATATACATTATAATATATTGGGGTGACTGTATAATATATTACAATATAATATATGGGGGTGACTGTGTAATATAATATATGGGTGTCACTGTATAATATAATACAATATAATATATCGGAGTGACTGTATAGTATAATACAATATTATATATGGGGGTGACTGTATAATATAATACAATATAATAAATGGGGGTGACTGTATAATATAATACAATATAATATATGGGGTGAATGTGCAATATAATACAACATAATATATGGGGGTGACTGTATAATATAATACAATATAATATATGGGGGTGACTGTATACTATAATACAATATAATATTTGGGGGTAACTGTATAATGTAATACAATATAATATATGGGGGTGACTGTGTAATATAATACAATATAATCTATGGGGGTGACTGTATAATATGATACAATATAATATATGGGGGTGACTGTATAATATAATACAATATAATATATGGGGGTGACTGTATAATATAATATTTGGAGGTGACTGTATAATGTAATACAATATAATATAGGGGGTGACTCTATATTATAATATATGGGGGGACTGTATAATATAATACAATATAATATATGGGGTGACTATAATATAATACAATATAATATACGGGGTGACTGTATAATATAATACAATATAATATATGGGGGTGTCTGTATAATATACTATATAATATATGGGGGTGACTGTATAATATACAATATAATATATGGGGGTGACTGTATAATATAATACAATATAATATATGGAAGTGACTGTATAATATAATACAATATAATATACGGGGTGACTGTGTAATATAATACAATATAATATATGGTAGTGACTGTATAATATGCAATATAATATATGGGGGTGACTGTATAATACAATACAATATAATATATGGGGGTGTTTGTATAATATACTATATAATATATGGGGGGGACTTTATAATAAATTACAATATAATATACGGGGTGACTGTGTAATATAATACAATATAATATATGGGGGTGTCTGTATAATATACTATATAATATATGGGGGGGACTTTATAATATACATTATAATATATGGGGGTGACTGTATAACAAAATACAATATAATATTTTGGGGTGACTGTATAATATAATACAATATAATATATGGGGGTGACTGTATAATGTACAATATAATATATGGGGGTGACTGTATAATATAATACAATATAAAATATGGGGGTGACTGTATAATATACATTATAATATATGGGGGTGACTGTATAACATAATACAATATAATATATGGGAGTAACTGTATAATATACAATATAATATATGGGGGTGACTGTATAATGTACAATATAATATATGGGGGTGACTGTAATATAATACAATATAATATATGGGAGCGACTGTATAATATAATACAATATAATATATGTGGGTGACTGTATAATATACAATATAATATATGGGGGTGACTGTATAATATAATACAATCTAATATATTGGGGTGACTGTATAATGTACAATATAATATATGGGGGTGACTGTATAATATACTACAATATAAAATATGGGGGTGACTGTATAATATACAATATAATATATGGGGGTAACTGTATAATATAATGGAATATAATATATGGGAGTGTTTGTGTAATATAATACAATATAATATATGGGAGTGACTGTATAATATAATACAATATAATATATGGGGGTGACTGTATAAAATAATATATGGAGGTGACTGTATAATATAATACAATATAATATATGGGAGTGACTGTATAATATAATACAATATAATATATGGGGGTGACTGTATAATATAATACAATATAATATATGGGAGTGACTGTATAATATAATACAATATAATATATGGGGGTGACTGTATAAAATAATATATGGAGGTGACTGTATAATATAATACAATATAATATATAGAGGTGACTGTATAATATAATACAATATAATATATGGGTGGGACTGTAAAATATACAATATAATATATGGGGGTGGCTGTACAACAAAATACAATATAATATTTGGGGGTGACTGTATAATATAATACAATATAATATACAAGGGTGACTGAATAATATAATATAATATATGGGGGGTGACTGTATAATATAATACAATATAATATATGGGGTGACTGTATAATACAATATAATATATGGGGGTGACTGTATAATATAATACAATATAATATATGGGGTGACTGTATAATATAATACAATATAATATATGGGGGTGACTGTATAATATAATATATTATAATATATGGGGGTGACTGTATAATATAATATAATACAATATAATATATGGGGTGACTGTATAATAAAATATAATACAATATAATATATGGGGTGACTGTATAATGTATTCCAATATAATATATGGGGTTGACTGTATAATATAATACAATATAATATATGGGGGTGACTGTGTAATATAATATAATATATGGGGGTGACTGTATAATATAATATATGGGGGTCACTGTATAATATAATACAATATAATATATCGGAGTGACTGTATTGTATAATACAATATTATATATGGGGGGTGACTGTATAATATAATACAATATAATAAATGGGGGTGACTGTATAATATAATACAACATAATATATGGGGGTGACTGTATAATATAATACAATATAATATACGGGGTGACTGTGTAATATAATACAAAATAATCTATGGGGGTGACTGTATAATATAATACAATATAAAATATGGGGGTGACTGAATAATATACAATATAATTTATGGGGATAACTGTATAATATAATGGAATATAATATATGGTAGTGACTGTATAATATACAATATAATATATGGGGGTGACTGTATAATATAACACAATAATATATATGGAGGTGACTACAATATAATATATGGGGGTGACTGTATAATATAATACAATATAATATATGGGGGGCACTGTATAATATACAATATATTATGGGGGTGACTGTATAACAAAATACAATATAATATTTGGGGGTGACTGTATAATATAATACATTATAAAATATGGGGGTGACTGTATAATGTACAATATAAAATATGGGGGTGACTGTATAATATAATACAATATAAAATATGGGGGTGACTGTATAATATACAATATAATATATGGGGGTGATTGTATAATATAATGCAATATAATATATGGGGGTGACTGTATAATATAATACAATATAATATATGGGGGTGACTGTATAATATACAATATAATATATGGGGTGACTGTATAATATAATGCAATATAATATATGGGGGTAACTGTATAATATACAATATAATATATGGGGGTGACTGTATAATATAATACAATATAATATATGGGGGTGACTGTATAATATAATACATCATAATATATGGGGGTGACTGTATAATATAATAAAATATAATATATGGGGTGACTGTATAATATAAGACAATATAATATATCGGGGTGACTGTATAATACAATACAATATAATATATGGGGTGACTGTATAATATAAGACAATATAATATATGGGGTGATTGTATAATATAATACAATATAATATAAAAGTTATAATATTATATACATATATAGTACAAAATAATATGCATAAATAATATGTTACATTATTAAACACATATATAGTACAGTAATATATATATATGCTAGCTTCTGCCTGTGACTTCGTCTGCATGTTATTGGCCTCGGTTATCCATATTCAGCAAATTGCTGCCGTCAGTGGTTGGCCTGCTCCGGCGTTTCGTCAGCTGTCAAGCTGTCCTGCTGCTGAACTTGTTCCTCGTACTGTGCCTGTGATTGTTCCGTCATGTTAGTAGCTCGCTGGGACGCCACATAATGAATGTGTTATTCTCGTCGATGATCCCCCTCAGATCCACTTGAGGAGATCCCTGTGACTTCTGGCTCCTTCATAGCTCTCGTTGTTTTAGAATTTTGCAACAAATTAGATTTTCTTTTTCCCGCCATGTTTAAAGGGGCTCTATCAGCAAAATCCTGCTGCTAGAGCCCCACATATGCGTGCATAGCCTTTAAATAGGCTATTTAGGCACTGTAAAAGTTAAATTAAACTACCCCCCCGTTTTAAAATAATAACTTAAAAAAGAATGTGCTCTACTTACCGCACCCTGGGCGGGCATTCAGGGTGCGCCGTCTTCTTCTTCCCCGCCTCTTCTTCCTCTGACGTCTTCGGGTGCCGTCCTCCTCCGGCGCTTGCTCGTGGACACTGATAAAAAAAAATAGCCCGGGCGCATGCGCAGTAGCACGCGGCTTCTACTACGGCTACTGCGCATGTGCCCGGGCTATTTTTTTTTTATCAGTGTCCGTGAGCAAGCGCCGGAGGAGGACGGGACCCGAAGACATCGGAGGAAGAAGAGGCGGGGAAGAAGATGAAGACACACCCTGAATGCCCGCCCAGGGTGCACGTTCCGTAAGTAGAGAACATTCTTTTTTAAGTTATTATTTTAAAACGGGGGGGGGGGGTAGTTTAATTTAACTTTTACAGTGCCTGAATAGCCTTTTTAAAGACTATGCACGCATATGTGGGGCTCTAGCAGCAGGATTTTGCTGATAGAGCCCCTTTAATATCAGCAAACTGCCAATGTGGAGTAAAGGTGTTTTCCCCTCCAGTGTGTCAGCACTGCCTGGAGCAGGTCAGATAATATGCAGATGCTTGTACACAATGGACTGAGGGTTAGATGAGTGTTACATAGAGAGATAACAGACCTGGGACCTGAGATAAGCGGCTGCAGGAGCAGTGTAATATAGTATGTGACCATAAATCCAGAACAGTAGTGAAGCCATGTCATGTACCGGGATACAAAGTAGCCGATGTGTTACTCCAGGTTACAGAGTATCTATGGGACAAATCTCATCCAAATCTGTGCTGCAGTTTTTGCCTGAATGAGTATCAAACATCCAAACTGAAACATATATATTAGTAGGATAGGATAGGATATTAGTAGGATACAGTACAGTATTATACAGACATATACACTCACCGGCCACTTTATTAGGTACACCATGCTAGTAACGGGTTGGACCCCCTTTTGCCTTCAGAACTGCCTCAATTCTTGGTGGCATAGATACAACAAGGTGCTGGAAGCATTCCTCAGAGATTTTGGTCCATATTGACATGATGGCATCACACAGTTGCAGTCGCAGATTTGTCGGCTGCACATCCATGATGCGAATCTCCCGTTCCACCACATCCCAAAGATGCTCCTCTATTGGATTGAGATCTGGTGACTGTGGAGGCCATTGGAGTACAGTGAACTCATTGTCATGTTCAAGAAACCAGTCTGAGATGATTCCAGCTTTATGACATGGCATTGCATTATCCTGCTGAAAGTAGCCATCAGATGTTGGGTACATTGTGGTCATAAAGGGATGGACATGGTCAGCAACAATACTCAGGTAGGCTTTGGCGTTGCAACGATGCTCAATTGGTACCAAGGGGCCCAAAGAGTGCCAAGAAAATATTCCCCACACCATGACACCACCACCACCAGCCTGAACCGTTACCGATACAAGGCAGGATGGATCCATGCTTTCATGTTGTTGACGCCAAATTCTGACCCTACCATCCGAATGTCGCAGCAGAAATCGAGACTCATCAGACCAGGCAACGTTTTTCCAATCTTCAATTGTCCAATTTCGATGAGCTTGTGCAAATTGTAGCTTCAGTTTCCTGTTCTTAGCTGAAAGGAGTGGCCCCCGGTGTGGTCTTCTGCTGCTGTAGCCCATCTGTAGCCTCAAAGTTGGACGTACTGTGCGGCGTTCAGAGATGCTCTTCTGGCTACCTTGGTTGTAACGGGTGGCTATTTGAGTCACTGTTGCCTTTCTATCAGCTGGAACCAGTCTGGCCATTCTCCTCTGACCTCTGGCATCAACAACGCATTTCCGCCCCCCACAGAACTGCCGCTCACTGGATGTTTTTTCTTTTTCGGACCATTCTCTGTAAACCCTAGAGATGGTTGTGCGTGAAAATCCCAGTAGATCAGCAGTTTCTGAAATACTCAGAAATACCGGCTGCCGGCCCCCGATTACAGATAGAATACCCGCTGCCGGCCCCCCCATTACAGATAGAATACCCGCTGCCGGCCCCCCCATTACAGATAGAATACCCGCTGCCGGCCCCCGATTACAGATAGAATACCGGCTGCCGGCCCCCCCATTACAGAAAGAATACCGGCTGCCAGCCCCCCCATTACAGATAGAATACCGGCTGCCGGCCCCCCCATTACAAATAGAATACCTGTTGCCGGCCCCCCCATTACAGATAGAATACCAGCTGCCGGCCCCTCCATTACAGATAGAATACCCGCTGCCGGCCCCCCCATTACAGATAGAATACCGGCTGCCGGCCCCCCCATTACAAATAGAATACCTGTTGCCGGCCCCCCCATTACAGATAGAATACCGGCTGCCGGCCCCCCCATTACAGATAGAATACCCGCTGCCGGCCCCCCCATTACAGATAGAATACCAGCTGCCGGCCCCTCCATTACAGATAGAATACCAGCTGCCGGCCCCCCCATTACAGATAGAATACCGGCTGCCGGCCCCCCCATTACAGATAGAATACCGGCTGCCGGCCCCTCCATTACAGATAGAACACCTGTTGCCGGCCCCCCCATTACAGATAGAATACCGGCTGCCAGCCCCCCCATTACAGATAGAATACCAGCTGCCGGCCCCTCCATTACAGATAGAATACCGGCTGCCGGCCCCCCCATTACAGATAGAATACCGGCTGCCGGCCCCCCCATTACAAATAGAATACCAGCTGCCGGCCCCCCCATTACAGATAGAATACACGCTGCCGGCCCCCCCATTACAGATAGAATACCGGCTGCCGGCCCCCCCATTACAGATAGAATACCAGCTGCCGGCCCCCCCATTACAGATAGAATACCGGCTGCTGGCCCCCCCATTACAGATAGAATACCAGCTGCTGGCCCCTCCATTACAGATAGAATACCAGCTGCTGGGCCCCCCATTACAGATAGAATACCGGCTGCCGGCCCCCCCATTACAGATAGAATACCGGCTGCCGGCCCCCCCATTACAGAAAGAATACCAGCTGCCCCCCCTATTACAGATAGAATACCGGCTGCCGGCCCCCCCATTACAGATAGAATACCAGCTGTTGGCCCCCCCATTACAGATAGAATACCAGCTGTTGGCCCCCCCATTACAGATAGAATACCGGCTGCTGGCCCCCCCATTACAGATAGAACACCTGTTGCCGGCCCCCCCATTACAGATAGAATACCGGCTGCCAGCCCCCCCATTACAGATAGAATACCAGCTGCCGGCCCCTCCATTACAGATAGAATACCGGCTGCCGGCCCCCCCATTACAGATAGAATACCGGCTGCCGGCCCCCCCATTACAAATAGAATACCAGCTGCCGGCCCCCCCATTACAGATAGAATACACGCTGCCGGCCCCCCCATTACAGATAGAATACCGGCTGCTGGCCCCCCCATTACAGATAGAATACCAGCTGCTGGCCCCTCCATTACAGATAGAATACCAGCTGCTGGGCCCCCCATTACAGATAGAATACCGGCTGCCGGCCCCCCCATTACAGATAGAATACCGGCTGCCGGCCCCCCCATTACAGAAAGAATACCAGCTGCCCCCCCTATTACAGATAGAATACCGGCTGCCGGCCCCCCCATTACAGATAGAATACCAGCTGTTGGCCCCCCCATTACAGATAGAATACCGGCTGCTGGCCCCCCCATTACAGATAGAATACCAGCTGCTGGCCCCTCCATTACAGATAGAATACCAGCTGCCGGCCCCCCCATTACAAATAGAATACCAGCTGCCGGCCCCCCCATTACAGATAGAATACCAGCTGCCGGCCCCCCCATTACAGATAGAATACACGCTGCCGGCCCCCCCATTACAGATAGAATACCGGCTGCCGGCCCCCCCATTACAAATAGAATACCAGCTGCCGGCCCCCCCATTACAGATAGAATACACGCTGCCGGCCCCCCCCATTACAGATAGAATACCAGCTGTTGGCCCCCCCATTACAGATAGAATACCGGCTGCTGGCCCCCCCATTACAGATAGAATACCAGCTGCTGGCCCCTCCATTACAGATAGAATACCAGCTGCCGGCCCCCCCATTACAAATAGAATACCAGCTGCCGGCCCCCCCATTACAGATAGAATACCAGCTGCCGGCCCCCCCATTACAGATAGAATACACGCTGCCGGCCCCCCCATTACAGATAGAATACCGGCTGCCGGCCCCCCCATTACAAATAGAATACCAGCTGCCGGCCCCCCCATTACAGATAGAATACACGCTGCCGGCCCCCCCATTACAGATAGAATACCCGCTGCCGGCCCCCCCATTACAGATAGAATACCAGCTGCCGGCCCCCCCATTACAGATAGAATACCGGCTGCTGGCCCCCCCATTACAGATAGAATACCAGCTGCCGGCCCCCCCATTACAGATAGAATACCGGCTGCCGGCCCCCCCATTACAGATAGAATACCAGCTGCTGGCCCCTCCATTACAGATAGAATACCAGCTGCTGGCCCCCCCATTACAGATAGAATACCGGCTGCCGGCCCCTCCATTACAGATAGAATACCGGCTGCCGGCCCCCCCATTACAGAAAGAATACCAGCTGCCCCCCCTATTACAGATAGAATACCGGCTGCCGGCCCCCCCATTACAGATAGAATACCGGCTGCCGGCCCCCCCATTACAGATAGAATACCAGCTGCCGGCCCCCCCATTACAGATAGAATACCGGCTGCTGGCCCCCCCATTACAGATAGAATACCAGCTGCTGGCCCCCCCATTACAGATAGAATACCGGCTGCTGGCCCCCCCATTACAGATAGAATACCAGCTGCCGGCCCCTCCATTACAGATAGAATACCGGCTGCCGGCCCCCGATTACAGATAGAATACCCGCTGCCGGCCCCCCCATTACAGATAGAATACCGGCTGCCGGCCCCCCCATTACAGAAAGAATACCGGCTGCCAGCCCCCCCATTACAGATAGAATACCGGCTACCGGCCCCCCCATTACAGATAGAATACCCGCTGCCGGCCCCCCCATTACAGATAGAATACCGGCTGCCAGCCCCCCCATTACAGATAGAATACCGGCTGCCGGCCCCCCCATTACAAATAGAATACCTGTTGCCGGCCCCCCCATTACAGATAGAATACCAGCTGCCGGCCCCTCCATTACAGATAGAATACCCGCTGCCGGCCCCCCCATTACAGATAGAATACCGGCTGCCGACCCCCCCATTACAAATAGAATACCTGTTGCCGGCCCCCCCATTACAGATAGAATACCGGCTGCCGGCCCCCCCATTACAGATAGAATACCAGCTGCCGGCCCCTCCATTACAGATAGAATACCAGCTGCCGGCCCCCCCATTACAGATAGAATACCGGCTGCCGGCCCCCCCATTACAGATAGAATACCGGCTGCCGGCCCCTCCATTACAGATAGAATACCTGTTGCCGGCCCCCCCATTACAGATAGAATATCGGCTGCTGGCCCCTCCATTACAGATAGAATACCCGCTGCCGGCCCCCCCATTACAGATAGAATACCCGCTGCCGGCCCCCGATTACAGATAGAATACCGGCTGCCGGCCCCCCCATTACAGAAAGAATACCTGTTGCCAGCCCCTCCATTACAGATAGAATACCGGCTGCCGGCCCCCCCATTACAGATAGAATACCGGCTGCCGGCCCCCCCATTACAAATAGAATACCAGCTGCCGGCCCCCCCATTACAGATAGAATACACGCTGCCGGCCCCCCCATTACAGATAGAATACCCGCTGCCGGCCCCCCCATTACAGATAGAATACCAGCTGCCGGCCCCCCCATTACAGATAGAATACCGGCTGCTGGCCCCCCCATTACAGATAGAATACCAGCTGCTGGCCCCTCCATTACAGATAGAATACCAGCTGCTGGCCCCCCCATTACAGATAGAATACCAGCTGCTGGGCCCCCCATTACAGATAGAATACCGGCTGCTGGCCCCCCCATTACAGATAGAATACCGGCTGCCGGCCCCCCCATTACAGAAAGAATACCAGCTGCCCCCCCCTATTACAGATAGAATACCGGCTGCCGGCCCCCCCATTACAGATAGAATACCAGCTGCTGGCCCCCCCATTACAGATAGAATACCGGCTGCTGGCCCCCCCATTACAGATAGAATACCAGCTGCTGGCCCCCCCATTACAGATAGAATACCGGCTGCCGACCCCCCCATTACAGATAGAATACCGGCTGCCGGCCCCCCCATTACAGATAGAATACCGGCTGCCGGCCCCCCCATTACAGATAGAATACCGGCTGCCGGCCCCCCCATTACAGATAGAATACCGGCTGCCGGCCCCCCCATTACAGATAGAATACCGGCTGCTGGCCCCCCCATTACAGATAGAATACCAGCTGCCGGCCCCTCCATTACAGATAGAATACCGGCTGCTGGCCCCCCCATTACAGATAGAATACCCGCTGCCGGCCCCTCCATTACAGATAGAATACCGGCTGCTGGCCCCCCCATTACAGATAGAATACCCGCTGCCGGCCCCTCCATTACAGATAGAATACCGGCTGCCGGCCCCCCCATTACAGATAGAAAACCAGTGGCCGCTTCTTCACTAAATAGTTCTTGTATAATTTGGAGGGGGCTTTGGGTCATTGTCCTGTTGAAGGATATAATTGGCTCCAATCAGGCGCCCCCACAGGGTATGGCATGGTGGTGCACAATGGAGTGCTAGCTTTCCTTATTCCCAATCCCTTTTACCTTGTACAGATCTCCTCCTTTACCAGCCCATCCCATTCCCTCCACCATTGGCCGATGGCCTCAGGCTCTTCCAGCATCTTCTCAGTTCTTCTATGTGACCCAAACACCTCAGACTTGGATTCGTCCATCCATAAGAATTCTTTCCAACCTTCCTCTGTCCATTGTCTGTGTCTTTTGCCCATATTAATTTATTAGCCAGTCTCAGATATGACATTTTCTTTGCCCCTGTGGCACCCCGTAGTCACCTCCTCACTGTAGACGATGACACTGGCGTTCTGCGGGTCCTATGTAATGAAGCTGCCAGTTGAGGACCTGCAAGGCGGCGATTTGTCAGACTAGAGACTGTGATGTCCTTGTCTTGTTGCTCAGTTGTGCAGCGCGGCCTCGCACTTCTCTTCCTACTCTGGTTAGAGCCTGTTTGTCCTCTGCAGGGAGTAGTGCACACCCTTGTAGGAAATCTGCAGTTTCTTGGTAAATTCTGCATGGAATAGCCGTCATTTCTAAGAACAAGAATAGACTGTAGAGTTTCACATGAAAGTTCTCTTTTTCTGGCCATTTAATGGAAGCCACAAATGTAATGCTGCAGACTGTCCGGTCAGTTTTATGGCTTCTCTAAGCAGCAGAATGTTCTCGGCTGTGCTAATAGACTTGTACAAGGTTCTCTAACCATCCATTACCTTCTTACACAGTCACCAAACACAATGTACCATTAGAGCCCTGGAGTGATGGCTGCTGGGAATGGGCAGATGTACCACCATGTAGATATTGTATATCCAGATGTCATTGACCCCAGTAACAATGTATAGGGGGGAGGGCTGACTCATTTACTGGTATCTGCATTGGAATATACTGGGCTTCTCTAACTGACCCGAAACGTTTGATCGGAAGTGTATATAATATCTCATCTCTTATGTCGCTGTAGCAGGAGGCGACTGCACTGCAGCTTTACTAGGATAACCAATCATTCCTATACCCAAGAAGGAACCATCACCAACCAAGGACAGACTTATTTGGTGCTGTAGGTCTATGGACACTTGACCCATGGAGACCCATCTTTAATGTGCTTATACTGATGGTTGGCTCTGTAGGTCCATGATCCATCCAAATCTTCATTCTAAATGGAAGGTTGGTGGTCTCTGAACTGATGAGACATCATTAAGCTAATCCTTAAACCGAGAACCGAGAACAAGAAGTACATGGAGGCAGAGATGACAGAGACTGTCCGGGGGTCACCAGCGACAGTAGGAGATGTCATTAATCTAAGATGTTCAATCAAGACCACTAATAAAGAGACCCTCACTGGGTGACACTAGTAGTAAGTGATAAGAAGAGGCCGAGTACACCCTCAGTTACTGCAGCACAGCCATGATGATGCTACAACTACTTCATCTTTCTTCCATTAGTCTGCAGAGGAGGATCACAGAGCTCGGGGGATGGGGAAGTGGTGCTTATACTACTACAGTGAGGGGAAAACTGGGTGACCATTATTAGTTGTCAGGGGGCCACTGAGAAACATACACTATGTATTATAGATATATATAGTCCTAGGAGCCCTGACAGTGTCATACACTATGTATTATATATATATATGTAGTCCTAGGAGCCCTGACAGTGTCATACACTATGTATTATAGATATATATAGTCCTAGGAGGCCTGACAGTGTCATACACTATGTATTATAGATATATATAGTCCTAGGAGCCCTGACAGTGTCATACACTATGTATTATAGATATGTATAGTCCTAGGAGCCCTGACAGTGTCATACACTATGTATTATATATATATATATATATATATATATATATATATATATATATATATATATAGTCCTAGGAGGCCTGACAGTGTCATACACTATGTATTATAGATATATATAGTCCTAGGAGCCCTGACAGTGTCATACACTATGTATTATAGATATGTATAGTCCTAGGAGCCCTGACAGTGTCATACACTATGTATTATAGATATATATAGTCCTAGGAGCCCTGACAGTGTCATACACTATGTATTATAGATATGTATAGTCCTAGGAGCCCTGACAGTGTCATACACTATGTATTATAGATATATATATAGTCCTAGGAGGACTGACAGTGTCATACACTATGTATTATAGATATATATATAGTCCTAGGAGCCCTGACAGTGTCATACACTATGTATTATAGATATATATAGTCCTAGGAGCCCTGACAGTGTCATACACTATGTATTATAGATATGTATAGTCCTAGGAGCCCTGACAGTGTCATACACTATGTATTATAGATATATATAGTCCTAGGAACCCTGACAGTGTCATACACTATGTATTATAGATATATATAGTCCTAGGAGCCCTGACAGTGTCATACACTATGTATTATAGATATGTATAGTCCTAGGAGCCCTGACAGTGTCATACACTATGTATTATAGATATATATATAGTCCTAGGAGCCCTGACAGTGTCATACACTATGTATTTTAGATATATATATAGTCCTAGGAGCCCTGACAGTGTCATACACTATGTATGATAGATATATATAGTCCCAAGAGCCCTGACAGTGTCATACACTATGTATTATAGATATATATAGTCCTAGGAGCCCTGACAGTGTCATACACTATGTATTATAGGTATATATAGTCCTAGGAGCCCTGACAGTGTCATACACTATGTATTATAGATATATATAGTCCTAGGAGCCCTGACAGTGTCATACACTATGTATTATAGATATATATAGTCCTAGGAGCCCTGACAGTGTCATACACTATGTATTATAGATATATATAGTCCTAGGAGTCCTGACAGTGTCATACACTATGTATTATAGATATATATAGTCCTAGGAGTCCTGACAGTGTCATACACTATGTATTATAGATATATATAGTCCTAGGAGCCCTGACAGTGTCATACACTATGTATTTTAGATATATATATAGTCCTAGGAGCCCTGACAGTGTCATACACTATGTATTATAGATATATATAGTCCTAGGAGTTCTGACAGTGTCATACACTATGTATTATAGATATATATAGTCCTAGGAGCCCTGACAGTGTCATACACTATGTATTATAGATATATATATAGTCCTAGGAGGACTGACAGTGTCATACACTATGTATTATAGATATATATATAGTCCTAGGAGCCCTGACAGTGTCATACACTATGTATTATAGATATATATAGTCCTAGGAGCCCTGACAGTGTCATACACTATGTATTATAGGTATATATAGTCCTAGGAGCCCTGACAGTGTCATACACTATGTATTATAGATATATATAGTCCTAGGAGCCCTGACAGTGTCATACACTATGTATTATAGATATATATAGTCCTAGGAGCCCTGACAGTGTCATACACTATGTATTATAGATATATATAGTCCTAGGAGTCCTGACAGTGTCATACACTATGTATTATAGATATATATAGTCCTAGGAGTCCTGACAGTGTCATACACTATGTATTATAGATATATATAGTCCTAGGAGCCCTGACAGTGTCATACACTATGTATTTTAGATATATATATAGTCCTAGGAGCCCTGACAGTGTCATACACTATGTATTATAGATATATATAGTCCTAGGAGTTCTGACAGTGTCATACACTATGTATTATAGATATATATAGTCCTAGGAGCCCTGACAGTGTCATACACTATGTATTTTAGATATATATATAGTCCTAGGAGCCCTGACAGTGTCATACACTATGTATTATAGATATATAGTCCTAAGAGCCCTGACAGTGTCATACACTATGTATTATAGATATATATAGTCCTAGGAGTCCTGACAGTGTCATACACTATGTATTATAGATATATATAGTCCTAGGAGTCCTGACAGTGTCATACACTATGTATTATAGATATGTATAGTCCTAGGAGTCCTGACAGTGTCATACACTATGTATTATAGATATGTATAGTCCTAGGAGTCCTGACAGTGTCATACACTATGTATTATAGATATGTATAGTCCTAGGAGTCCTGACAGTGTCATACACTATGTATTATAGATATATATAGTCCTAGGAGCCCTGACAGTGTCATACACTATGTATTATAGATATGTATAGTCCTAGGAGTCCTGACAGTGTCATACACTATGTATTATAGATATATATAGTCCTAGGAGCCCTGACAGTGTCATACACTATGTATTATAGATATGTATAGTCCTAGGAGCCCTGACAGTGTCATACACTATGTATTATAGATATGTATAGTCCTAGGAGTCCTGACAGTGTCATACACTATGTATTATAGATATATATAGTCCTAGGAGCCCTGACAGTGTCATACACTATGTATTATAGATATATATAGTCCTAGGAGCCCTGGCAGTGTCATACACTATGTATTATAGATATGTATAGTCCTAGGAGTCCTGACAGTGTCATACACTATGTATTATAGATATATATAGTCCTAGGAGCCCTGACAGTGTCATACACTATGTATTATAGATATGTATAGTCCTAGGAGTCCTGACAGTGTCATACACTATGTATTATAGATATATATAGTCCTAGGAGCCCTGACAGTGTCATACACTATGTATTATAGATATATATATAGTCCTAGGAGTCCTGACAGTGTCATACACTATGTATTATAGATATATATAGTCCTAGGAGCCCTGACAGTGTCATACACTATATATTATAGATATATATAGTCCTAGGAGCCCTGACAGTGTCATACACTATGTATTATAGATATGTATAGTCCTAGGAGTCCTGACAGTGTCATACACTATGCATTATAGATATATATAGTCCTAGGAGCCCTGACAGTGTCATACACTATGTATTATAGATATATATATAGTCCTAGGAGTCCTGACAGTGTCATACACTATGTATTATAGATATATATATAGTCCTAGGAGCCCTGACAGTGTCATACACTATGTATTATAGATATATATAGTCATACATTATGGTGTATTGTGTATCTTTCATGCTCTCATATATTATCTATGTTATATTGAATATTGATTACATTCTTCTGCATACATGTTTGTTATCTCTCATTTCTTGTCTCTATCAGTCTTGTAGTAACAGATTGCATTACATTATATGCCGTGAAGTTCAGTTTCTTAATACATATAATTCTGTTCTATATTCCAGGCTTTGGACAGCCCTTCCCCCGCTGTGTGACATTTCCTATATTTATTGGAGTTGTTAAGTTACCAGATTAGGGCCCACTCAAGTTGTTCCTTCTCAATGTCAGACAAGTCTTCCTCGTCTCCTTGAAGTGAATGAATCCGGATGACTTGATGGAACTGTGAATGGGGAATGAAGGAGATGTTTGAAGTTGCCCCTTGTGTTGCCATAATGGCCGCACTTGCTCTTCTGTTTCCTCTTTTCATTATCAAGTAGCTGTTGATTGTTCGGGAGTTCATTGAATGATGTGGAGAGCGGCCTGGAGGAGGAGTGGGCTACCCGGCGGGTCGTGGGGCAGCTCTTATACTTCAATCATGAGCTACAATGGATGAGCTGGCGTTCTTACCTGATGTCACAGAACACGACCTGGATGTGCAACAAATCACCAGGACCCGTGTACAAAAAGGAACAGAAAATTCCACCAAGTCACTGCATGTTTCTTGAAATCTCCACTGGGAAAGTTTCGAAAAATTGTTAAGAGAATTGAGAGTAGTTATGAGAAACTAGCTTCTGCCCGTGACTTCGTCTGCATGTTGTTGGTGTCGATGATCTGCTTATATTCAGCGAATTGCTGCCGTCAATGGTTCACCTGCTCTGGCGTTTCGGCAGCTGTCCTGCCGCTGAACTTGTTCCTTGCACCGTGCCTGTGATTGTTCTGGCATCTCAGCAGCTCACTGGGACGCCATATAAAGATCGTATTGTTGGCGTAGATGATCTGCCTGCTCCAGCGTTTCGGCTGCTATAAGATCCTGTTGACGCCTAGCTTGCTGAATCCTCCTCAGCTCCCCTTGAGGAGATCTCTGTGACTTCTGGCTCCTTCATAGCTCTCATTGTTTTATAATTTTGCGACAAATTAGATTTTCCTTTTTCCCGGCATGTTTATAATTGTGAAACTGCCAATGTGGATTAATGGTGTTTTCCCATGTCAGTGTGTCGTCACCGCATGGAGCAGATCAGATAATATGTAGATGCTTGTACACAGTGGACTCAGGGTTATTTGTGTGTTTACATAGAGAGATAACAGACCTGGGACCTGAGATAAGCGGCTGCAGGAGCAGTGTAATATAGTATGTGACCATAAATCCAGAACAGTAGTGAAGCCATGTCACTTACCGGGATACAAAGTAGCCGATGTGTTTCTCCAGGTTACAGAGTATCTATAAACTTTCAAATTTATAATAGTAGGATTACACTAACTACACAAATCTGAAGCTGCCCCCTATTTATTATCACATGATATTCATGCACCTGGTAAGTTGCACCCAATGAACTTTTAGTGTCGGTCTGGTCCACCAGAGTAGCAGCAGATCACATGGTGGACCCCGGCTCTAATATAATAATGGTGGAGCAGGAGACATCCAGATTTGAAGAACACTATGGTCTACTTCCTAGGGGTTGTTGGAGGGTGAACCCCAGAATCATTTTATCCGGCGCACCCAACAAACCATAGTCATCCTCAATCCATAATCAACTTCATGACATTGTTACAAGTCACTTTCTAGTCTGGAATAGTAAATCGTTCCCAATCACCA
Organism: Leptodactylus fuscus; assembly: GCF_031893055.1. Lineage (NCBI taxonomy): Eukaryota > Metazoa > Chordata > Amphibia > Anura > Leptodactylidae > Leptodactylus > Leptodactylus fuscus. The sequence goes on along the minus strand of NW_027440143.1, from coordinate 129,722 downwards.
GAGTTACACAATGGAACAACCTGGGCCAAAGAGGTCGTACAAGAAAGGAGACGACATGGAAGAACATTGAAGACCCCAACACAAGGCAGTATATACCGGAGATACACTTACTAGAAGTAACCTCAACCACTGGTCTATACAGAAGACAAAGAAGACCTAAAGGTATCGAAGAAGAAGGAAGCGATGGAAGAAATAAGACAACAGAATAACCAAATGGGAATTGTCTTCTTGGCTTTGACCTTTGGTGAAGTCTTTGGGGGAAAACGGCAAAAACAACAAAGTAAATCCTTGACCAGGTCCAACTAAAGTGAAGACTATGATGTCCTCATCTAGGAGAAGTATTTGTGTAGGTGACTTTGCTTGTTGTGTGCTTTTGATGGATTAATACATTCGGTGTCCCTTGTGGATTCATTTTGATCGGAGTCCGTACATGTTTGTTTTTGAGTGATAAAAAGTATCAATGGTTGAGTCTACAAGACATGTAGCAAGAAGATGGATGGTGGAAATCCACGATGAACCAGAGCAAAGCCTGAAGACCCCGACACAAGGCAGTACCTACTGGAGATACACTGGTGTCAGGGGGGTCTGGAGATACATCGGACAGCAGCAGAGACTAGAGGTGGTCAATGGCGTGATCTCTAGGGCCTGATCAGACCAATGACTGGTCATGGGGTAATAATGTTCTTGATCCAACACTGACAAGTCTAATTATAGTATATTCTTGGGCCAGGCCTGTCGGAGCTTCTGAGGGTCTTTTCAGGCCGCCCTGTCTGTAGAATGGTCTTCACTTTGGGGGTGACATTAATATTACATGAAATCCCAGCGTCAGGGTGATGGATGACATTCCCATATTCACACTTCCCCTTTGATACTACGAATGACCCAGACCGCTCGTCTCTACCGCCCAACAATGGCGGCCCAGGACCATCTGTTACCAGACACAAAACTCAACAAGTTTTTAAAAGACCAGAGAAGCCTCTGATTCCGAATTTACAAGAGCGAGATAAAGGGAATTGAGTCAATACACAAACATTCAGCCCGGCACAAAAGACTGACAAAGGCCGAGGGAGGAAAATGAATAACAATGGCCCCTGCTCTGTTTTCCTTCCCTCCATTATAAGCTGAAAAGGCCGAGATTTTACAAGGCTGCGGACGCTTTCTCTTTTTGTGGCAGGTCATGTCCCCGGGCTTTTAAGACACTTCATAGTGGTGGCTCGGGACTGCCCATCACACGGCTGGAAATTAGTCAAGGTTATGATGTCTTCATGCCGCGCGGAGGTGACCGACCACCTGTCCTGCACTTTGTCCCGCAGCCGTTACATCAGATTATTGTGTCCCCAGGATCGATGAACAAAAATATCACAATATGTCAGGTCCTTCTAGCTCTAGGTGGAAAGTTTGGTCTAAGGATTTACAAGAATCTTTCCAATGATGGATAGTTTACTTTGCTTGTACATTGACCTGTCCGGAATCTTACAAGACTATTTGGAAAAATGATGGAGCTCCGTCATAAGACAAGTCAAAGGTCGCGTCAGATTAGCACATGGTGTGGGTCCGTGAGATGACACAATGGAGCCCTGTCGAACTCTGGATCTGCAGTTTCTGGACAGTCCATAGTAATCCACATTGTAGTCTGAGCTCAGAGGTCTACCAGCTGAAACCCATGTTGAAGGCTCCAATGTCCTAAAGGTCCCAGGATGCCTCACAGATTCCCCCTCTGGACTTCTTCATTAGATTTTGGTGAAGGATCGGCCATGAATAGTTTACAACATTTACAATATCTTATGGCCAAATATTTTCTTTGAATGGTCATTCCTGAGGCCACCACCTTATGGATCACTTGTTGAGCCATCAGTTATTCCTCAGCCGTGGATGAATGGGCAATGACGATAAGTCGCTGATGGCCATGTTGGATTATCTGCCCGGACAACATAAGAAAGCCGACATGACCAACCCTTCTTTCCCTCAACCTTTACCATTGGGGGGGAGAACACAGATCAGTCACTTACTCATCTGATGGTTCCCTGTCCTCCTGCTTGGATGTTCTGAGAGATAACTGGACCTAGACGATATCTAGACCTAGATGACCTAGACGATACCTAGACAACATTGAGGTCCCAGTTATTGGGACAGTTTCTGAGAACAAAGATTCAGTGGACGTCCACCCAACCAGCTGAAGAATGGACAAATATGGTAGATGACGGTATAAAAAGGTGACAGATTGTGGACAGAACATCACCAGGAGTAAACATGGATACCACCAATCAATGCAGATCAAAGATGGAGGAACAATGGTGGTAGAGACTGCACATCTGCCATATAACAGTGTAACAGGCCAATGTGAACCAGCAGCGACTGACCTGTTATATCAGGGAGCATTGCCCGGTAAGTCCAGACTAAGGCTCCTCTGTAGGAGACTTGGGAGCTTCTTTAGGGTGAATCATTCACAGAACGCTTTGGCCAGTCTCCTCCATGTGGGAGCTCAGACCATGGGGTCAATTTGAGTAGTAGAACAGATAATCTGCATGTTTATAGCGAGCCATCCATCTTCACAGGCCAGAGAAGTAACATGAAGCCCCTGGAGCCTCAGGCAGATCTGTATCGGAGCCTCCCCCCCCCCACGTCATGTGTTATTTATACCGCCCGGCTACTCCTTCATGGTAGGGGAGATTTTGGGCACCATACATTAGCTTGGGTATAAGTGGGGGTCACTGCTCCCCGAAATCTACAGCACTGCCCTAAAAATACAAAAGCCATCACTGCCTCTGTGTATGAACAACCTGCAAATGTGCGGCCATTACAAGAAGCTTCTCCCCTACTCAGATTGGGGGAACGTTATCGTATTATTGGGGACAAAGCAAACCCCAATTCTCCTATGTAGTGAGACGTAATTCACTACGGACACTCGGACAATCCAACCTGACCCGGAATCCGGAAAGTTCTGAATCTATCCTAATGGAAAAAACAGCAAAGTCCTCTCTTCTTACAGAAATTCTTTTCTCTCTAATGATACAGAGAAGAAAGGTAATTGGTTAATGGCGATGTTAATGAGAGGAATGCCAAAACCTCCGCCTGGGGGCAATATTTTCTGGATTGAGGTTGTCCCCCCTTCCCCCATATTGTAAGGTCTGTCCAAACTTGTGAAAAAGCAGCACAGAGGATTTTTTAAATAAAGTCAAACAAATATTAATGTACATGAAGCATTGGAAAAGCAAATGTCTCCAATAACAATACCATACAATACAGAGATATACATTATTATACTCCAGAGCTGCGCTCACTATTCTGCTGGTACAGTCACTGTGTACATACATTACATTACTTATCCTGTATTATACTCCAGAGCTGCGCTCACTATTCTGCTGGTACAGTCACTGTGTACATACATTACATTGCTTATCCTGTATTATACTCCAGAGCTGCGCTCACTATTCTGCTGGTGCAGTCACTGTGTACATACATTACATTACTTATCCTGTATTATACTCCAGAGCTGCGCTCACTATTCTGCTGGTGCAGTCACTGTGTACATACATTACATTACTTATCCTGTATTATACTCCAGAGCTGCGCTCACTATTCTGCTGGTGCAGTCACTGTGTACATACATTACATTACTTATCCTGTATTATACTCCAGAGCCGCGCTCACTATTCTGCTGGTGCAGTCACTGTGTACATACATTACATTACTTATCCTGTATTATACTCCAGAGCCGCGCTCACTATTCTGCTGGTGCAGTCACTGTGTACATACATTACATTACTTATCCTGTATTATACTCCAGAGCTGCGCTCACTATTCTGCTGGTGCAGTCACTGTGTACATACATTACATTACTTATCCTGTATTATACTCCAGAGCTGCGCTCACTATTCTGCTGGTGCAGTCACTGTGTACATACATTACATTACTTATCCTGTATTATACTCCAGAGCTGCGCTCACTATTCTGCTGGTGCAGTCACTGTGTACATACATTACATTACTTATCCTGTATTATACTCCAGAGCTGCGCTCACTATTCTGCTGGTGCAGTCACTGTGTACATACATTACATTACTTATCCTGTATTATACTCCAGAGCTGTACTCACTATTCTACTGGTGCAGTCACTGTGTACATACATTACATTACTTATCCTGTATTATACCCCAGAGCTGCGCTCACTATTCTGCTGGTGCAGTCACTGTGTACATACATTACATTACTTATCCTGTATTATACCCCAGAGCTGCGCTCACTATTCTGCTGGTACAGTCACTGCGTACATACATTACATTACTTATCCTGTATTATACTCCAGAGCTGCGCTCACTATTCTGCTGGTGCAGTCACTGTGTACATACATTACATTACTTATCCTGTATTATACCCCAGAGCTGCGCTCACTATTCTGCTGGTACAGTCACTGCGTACATACATTACATTACTTATCCTGTATTATACTCCAGAGCTGCGCTCACTATTCTGCTGGTACAGTCACTGTGTACATACATTACATTACTTATCCTGTATTATACTCCAGAGCTGCGCTCACTATTCTGCTGGTACAGTCACTGTGTACATACATTACATTACTTATCCTGTATTATACTCCAGAGCTGCGCTCACTATTCTGCTGGTGCAGTCACTGTGTACATACATTACATTACTTATCCTGTATTATACTCCAGAGCTGCGCTCACTATTCTGCTGGTGCAGTCACTGTGTACATACATTACATTACTTATCCTGTATTATACCCCAGAGCTGCGCTCACTATTCTGCTGGTACAGTCACTGTGTACATACATTACATTACTTATCCTGTATTATACTCCAGAGCTGCGCTCACTATTCTGCTGGTACAGTCACTGTGTACATACATTACATTACTTATCCTGTATTATACTCCAGAGCTGCGCTCACTATTCTGCTGGTACAGTCACTGTGTACATACATTACATTACTTATTCTGTATTATACTCCAGAGCTGCGCTCACTATTCTGCTTGTACAGTCACTGTGTACATACATTACATTACTTATCCTGTATTATACTCCAGAGCTGCGCTCACTATTCTGCTGGTACAGTCACTGTGTACATACATTACATTACTTATCCTGTATTATACTCCAGAGCTGCGCTCACTATTCTGCTGGTACAGTCACTGTGTACATACATTACATTACTTATCCTGTATTATACTCCAGAGCTGCGCTCACTATTCTGCTGGTACAGTCACTGTGTCCATACATTACATTACTTATCCTGTATTATACTCCAGAGCTGCGCTCACTATTCTGCTGGTGCAGTCACTGTGTACATATATTACACTGCTTATCCTGTATTATACTCCAGAGCTGCGCTCACTATTCTGCTGGTGCAGTCACTGTGTACATACATTACATTACTTATCCTGTATTATACTCCAGAGCTGCGCTCACTATTCTGCTGGTACAGTCACTGTGTACATACATTACATTACTTATCCTGTATTATACTCCAGAGCTGCGCTCACTATTCTGCTGGTGCAGTCACTGTGTACATACATTACATTACTTATCCTGTATTATACTCCAGAGCTGCGCTCACTATTCTGCTGGTGCAGTCACTGTGTACATACATTACATTACTTATCCTGTATTATACTCCAGAGCTGCACTCACTATTCTGCTGGTACAATCATAATAATTTTTACATTCTAGAAATTAAATCAATGCATAAAAAAGAGGATGAACCAAATAAATGTGGCCCCTGGTGATTGCTGCTCTCCTGACATCCTCTGTGCTGCCATGGTGTACATTGGACATACAGAACAATGGCGATGGGTCCATAGTGACCGGATGACCAGGATCGTACGCGTCACATCATCTACCTGTCCCACATGTCATTGATGTCTCCAATAGGCGATGTTGCCTGTGGCTGGGGTATTGTTCCTGGGCACCCCCTACTGGGGGTAATTAGGTCTCCTATGGGTCAGGGCTTCTTTGTAAATCAATTGGGTTTTTTTTCCACTCAACTTTTTGAAGTTTTTGAGCAAAATAAAACCTTCCCAGAAGCCCACTGCATGGAGAGGACCCACTTACCTAGAACAGATGTCATGGGACAGATTCTCAGTCCCATCACATATTATAAATACTGGCCAACTTTGAGAAGATGACGTCCATGAAAGACCACCTCTCGCGAAGATAACCCTCAAGACAAATCATTCCTCCAGAAGACCATGTTCAGAGATGACTATGCTCAAGAAGAGCTACTCCACCAAGAAAATCATTCCCCAAGAAAAGGAACTCCAAGAAGACCCTCCAGGATTATCTATAATAAGATCACCTTTAGGAATACGAACACCCAAAAAAATCATCATCAAAGAAGGTCCACATAGGACCACCTCCAAGAATACCAACCTCAAGAAGATCATCACCCATGAAGACCAATCCCAAGAACATTGCCCTCCAGCAAGATCATCCCTCAAGAAGACCTACAAGAATACCAATCCCAAAATGATCACCCCCTCAATCAGACTAACCTTAAGATCGCCATCCAAGAAGAACATTCCCCAGAAGACCATCTTCAGAGATGATTCTGCTCAAGAAGAATTACTCCACCAAGAAAATCATTCCCCAAGATTATTCCTGAAGAAAAGGAACTCCCAGAAGACCCTCCAAGATTATCTCCCAATAAGTCCACTTTAGGAATACTAACACCCAAAAAAAACACCATGAAAGAAGGTCCACATAAAGGACCACCTCCAAGAATACCAACCTCGAGAAGATCATTGCCCATGAAGGCCAATCCCAAGAAGATTGCCCTCCAGCAAGATCATCTCTCAAGAAGACCTCCAAGAATACCAATCCCAAGATGATCACCCCCTCAATCAGACTAACCCTAAGATCGCCATCCAAGAAGATCATTCCCCAAGAAGTCCACCCCCAAGAAAACCAATCCCAAGATGATCACCTCCTCAATTAAACTAACCCTAAGATCATCAGCCAAGAAGTCCACCCCAAAGAAAAGCAATTGCCAGTGCAGATTTGGGTGTTTATTCAGATTGTGAAGAACACGTGAGGAGGCAGCAGGAGAGATGTGGAGGAGATGAGAGGAGAGGACATGTCTCCAGAAGGCCAGCCATAGAAGCTTCCTCACTGTCCCCTGCTGATGTAGCAGAGCTGTGTCAGTGTCCTTGTATGAAGCTGATAATGGATATCAGACATAGTTATGACATTTTTGGTCTGAGTTCTAAGTCGCTCTTAGTATGTTCTAGAAGCAGAATTGGGGACCTCCCCCCCCCCCCCTTCCCGCTGTTGCTCAGACCGGTGCGGAGATGGAGGACTCATCTGAGCCGTCCCGGGAGGGTTTAGGTCACTTTCCTGTTGAGTCGTCTTTGTACCATCAGATTCTGAGCAGAGAAGGATTAGAGGCTAAACCTCATCAATTCTTTTAGGGGAAGCTGGGTCTGCCCCGACACCCCCGAGCCAGGAGATTGTCTCCATCACAACTCCCAGCAGGAGAGGAGGATCACCCCCAGCAAATTGGGATTATCCAATTATAAGAACCCGGGGAGAGGAGAAAGGAGAGAGAGCAGAGCTGGAGGGTTGTTACTGCTGCTCCATACATGACATCACACCCCGTACTTAGCATCATAGTAACCTCTGTCCTTAAAGGGGCGGTCACTGAATATGTGTCCTCTGACACCAAATATAGAGAGGTCACTGTGTAGAAGCCTCCGACGACCCTGTGCTATTCACGCCAGTGGCTTTGTCACAATGTATCAGTATAGCCGCTCCTCTGTGTGTACAGAAATCATGTGTTTCTTCTTTGCTACAATGTATCAGTCTAGTAGTGATGTCACATGACCATAAGTTAGAGGGCATGCTCCAGAGGTGGCGCTCTTCTCTCATCTATTTGTGCTGGGGCGTGTCATAGGATACCATCTCTCTGTGGTGAGGGGGGTGCAGTGGAGTCCCCGGGAGGGGGTGGGGGCGGTGGTGTAATAAAGTGTCTGGTTCAGTGGGCCATCAGCGAAACAGATGAAATAAAACAAGATGGCGGCTGTGATTAATGATATCGAGCTAAAGAAAATAGACAAAGAAAATCAAACACTACATTGCGGGAGGAGGGACGGGGCAGAGAGGGTGGACGGGGCGGATAAGGCGGACGGGGCGGATAAGGCGGACGGGGCGGATGGGATGGACAAGGCGGACAGGGCAGATGGGGGGACAGGGCGGACGGGGCAGATGGGGCGGATAAGGTGTACGGGGCGGACGAGGCAGATGGGGCGGATGGGGGGGACAGGGCAGATGGGGCGGATGGGGGGGACAGGGTAGATGGGGAGGATGGGGCGGACGAGGCGAACTGGGCAGATGGGGTGGTCGGGGTGGACTACAAAGACCAGAGTGGATTGTGGCCCCAGCATTGAACACAATCTCTGCAAATGAGCTTTTTCTACACTCACACACTGTAACGAACTCTCAGCTGTCACCTGTGCACATGACTACGTGTGCGGCGGCCGGGCTCTATGGCCAGTAATATTTGTTAATGGCCTGTTTACAACACATCCCCCGGGGTGAGACCCCCATTACCCCATTGGCCCATCCTCAGGGTCTCGCTCCTACTGCCTTGAAGAATTTGAACTTTTTTCCCTCCTCATCAGAATATTCTCATCTTGAACTGCAGTGCCCCCAAGTGGCCAAAGTCTGGAATTACATGTATAAATGAGATGTGTTACATATAGGTGATATTACAGGGGCTGAGATAGAGACAATGTCTCACCTCTGAGGGGTCTCAGCCAGGGTTTGTGCACCCAAAACAGTTCATTTACATCGGGCTTGTGACTAAATATAACAAATGCTAAACCTCATCCTCATCTCAGACTGTAAGGCCTTCACCTCATCTCCTCATCTTCTCAGGCTGTAAGGTCTCCTCCTCATCTTCTCAGACTGTAAGGTTTCCTCCTCATCTTCTCAGACTGTAAGGTTTCCTCCTCATCTTCTCAGACTGTAAGTTCTTCTTCTCCTCATCTTCTCAGACTGTAAGGTCTTCTCCTCATCTTCTCATCTTCTCAGACTGTAAGGTTTCCTCCTCATCTTCTCAGACTGTAAGGTTTCCTCCTCATCTTCTCAGACTGTAAGGTCTTCTCCTCCTCATCTTCTCAGACTGTAAGTTCTTCTTCTCCTCATCTTCTCAGACTGTAAGGTCTTCTCCTCATCTTCTCAGACTGTAAGGTCTTCTCCTCATCTTCTCAGACTGTAAGTTCTTCTTCTCCTCATCTTCTCAGACTGTAAGGTCTTCTCCTCATCTTCTCAGACTGTAAGGTCTTCTCCTCATCTTCTCAGACTGTAAGGTCTTCACCTCATCTTCTCAGACTGTAAGGTCTTCTCCTCATCTTCTCAGACTGTAAGGTCTTCTCCTCTTCTTCTCAGACTGTAAGGTCTTCACCTCATCTTCTCAGACTGTAAGGTCTTCACCTCATCTTCTCAGACTGTAAGGTCTTCTCCTCATCTTCTCAGACTGTAAGGCCTTCTCCTCCTCATCTTCTCAGACTGTAAGGTCTTCTCCTCATCTTCTCAGACTGTAAGATCTTCTCCTCATCTTCTCAGGCTGTAAGGTCTCCTCCTCATCTTCTCAGACTGTAAGGTCTTCACCTCATCCTCCTCTCAGACTGTAAGGTCTTCACCTCATCCTCCTCTCAGACTGTAAGGTCTTCACCTCATCCTCCTCTCAGACTGTAAGGCCTTCTCCTCCTCATCTTCTCAGACTGTAAGGTCTTCGCCTCATCTTCTCAGACTGTAAGGCCTTCTCCTCCTCATCTTCTCAGACTGTAAGGCCTTCTCCTCCTCATCTTCTCAGACTGTAAGGCCTTCTCCTCCTCCTCTTCTCAGACTGTAAGGTCTTCACCTCATCTTCTCAGACTGTAAGGTCTTCTCCTCATCTTCTCAGACTGTAAGGCCTTCTCCTCCTCATCTTCTCAGACTGTAAGGTCTTCACCTCAACTTCTCAGACTGTAAGGTCTTCTCCTCATCTTCTCAGACTGTAAGGCCTTCTCCTCCTCATCTTCTCAGACTGTAAGGTCTTCACCTCAACTTCTCAGACTGTAAGGTCTTCTCCTCATCTTCTCAGACTGTAAGGCCTTCTCCTCCTCATCTTCTCAGACTGTAAGGTCTTCACCTCATCTTCTCAGGCTGTAAGGTCTTCTCCTCCTCATCTTCTCAGACTGTAAGGTCTACTCCTCATCCTCCTCTCATGCTGTAAGGTCTTCACCTCATATTCTCAGACTGTAAGTTCTTCTCCTCCTCATCTTCTCAGACTGTAAGGTCTTCGCCTCATCTTCTCAGACTGTAAGGCCTTCTCCTCCTCATCTTCTCAGACTGTAAGGCCTTCTCCTCCTCATCTTCTCAGACTGTAAGGCCTTCTCCTCCTCCTCTTCTCAGACTGTAAGGTCTTCACCTCATCTTCTCAGACTGTAAGGTCTTCTCCTCATCTTCTCAGACTGTAAGGCCTTCTCCTCCTCATCTTCTCAGACTGTAAGGTCTTCACCTCATCTTCTCAGGCTGTAAGGTCTTCTCCTCCTCATCTTCTCAGACTGTAAGGTCTACTCCTCATCCTCCTCTCATGCTGTAAGGTCTTCACCTCATATTCTCAGACTGTAAGTTCTTCTCCTCCTCATCTTCTCAGACTGTAAGGTCTTCACCTCATATTCTCAGACTGTAAGGTCTTCGCCTCATCTTCTCAGACTGTAAGGTCTCCTCCTCATCTTCTCAGACTGTAAGGTCTCCTCCTCATCTTCTCAGACTGTAAGGCCTTCTCCTCCTCATCTTCTCAGGCTGTAAGGTCTTCACCTCATCTTCTCAGACTGTAAGGCCTTCTCCTCATATACTCAGGCTGTAAGGTCTTCTCCTCCTCATCTTCTCAGGCTGTAAGGTCTTCTCCTCCTCATCTTCTCAGGCTGTAAGGTCTTCTCCTCACCTTCTCAGACTGTAAGGTCTTCTCCTCATCTTCTCAGACTGTAAGGTCTTCACCTCATCCTCCTCTCAGACTGTAAGGTCTTCTCCTCACCTTCTCAGACTGTAAGGTCTTCACCTCATCCTCCTCTCAGACTGTAAGGTCTTCTCCTCCTCATCTTCTCAGACTGTAAGTTCTTCTTCTCCTCATCTTCTCAGACTGTAAGGTCTTCTCCTCATCTTCTCAGACTGTAAGGTCTTCACCTCATCCTCCTCTCAGACTGTAAGGTCTTCTCCTCATCTTCTCAGACTGTAAGGTCTTCACCTCATCCTCCTCTCATACTGTAAGGTCTTCTCCTCCTCATCTTCTCAGACTGTAAGTTCTTCTTCTCCTCATCTTCTCAGACTGTAAGGTCTTCTCCTCATCTTCTCAGACTGTAAGGTCTTCTCCTCATCTTCTCAGACTGTAAGTTCTTCTTCTCCTCATCTTCTCAGACTGTAAGGTCTTCTCCTCATCTTCTCAGACTGTAAGTTCTTCTTCTCCTCATCTTCTCAGACTGTAAGGTCTTCTCCTCATCTTCTCAGACTGTAAGGTCTTCTCCTCATCTTCTCAGACTGTAAGGTCTTCACCTCATCTTCTCAGACTGTAAGGTCTTCTCCTCTTCTTCTCAGACTGTAAGGTCTTCACCTCATCTTCTCAGACTGTAAGGTCTTCTCCTCATCTTCTCAGACTGTAAGGTCTTCTCTTCTTCTCAGACTGTAAGGTCTTCACCTCACCTTCTCAGACTGTAAGGTCTTCACCTCATCTTCTCAGACTGTAAGGTCTTCTCCTCCTCATCTTCTCAGACTGTAAGGTCTTTTCCTCATCCTCCACTCAGACTGTAAGGTCTTCACCTCATCTTCTCAGACTGTAAGATCTTCTCCTCATCTTCTCAGGCTGTAAGGTCTCCTCCTCATCTTCTCAGACTGTAAGGTCTTCACCTCATCCTCCTCTCAGACTGTAAGGTCTTCACCTCATCCTCCTCTCAGACTGTAAGGTCTTCACCTCATCTTCTCAGACTGTAAGGCCTTCTCCTCATACTCTCAGGCTGTAAGGTCTTCTCCTCCTCATCTTCTCAGGCTGTAAGGTCTTCTCCTCCTCATCTTCTCAGGCTGTAAGGTCTTCTCCTCACCTTCTCAGACTGTAAGGTCTTCTCCTCATCTTCTCAGACTGTAAGGTCTTCACCTCATATTCTCAGACTGTAAGGTCTTCGCCTCATCTTCTCAGACTGTAAGGTCTCCTCCTCATCTTCTCAGACTGTAAGGTCTCCTCCTCATCTTCTCAGACTGTAAGGCCTTCTCCTCCTCATCTTCTCAGGCTGTAAGGTCTTCACCTCATCTTCTCAGACTGTAAGGCCTTCTCCTCATACTCTCAGGCTGTAAGGTCTTCTCCTCCTCATCTTCTCAGACTGTAAGGTCTTCTCCTCCTCATCTTCTCAGGCTGTAAGGTCTTCTCCTCACCTTCTCAGACTGTAAGGTCTTCTCCTCATCTTCTCAGACTGTAAGGTCTTCACCTCATCCTCCTCTCAGACTGTAAGGTCTTCACCTCATCCTCCTCTCAGACTGTAAGGTCTCCTCCTCATATTCTCAGACTGTAAGGTCTCCTTCTCATCTTCTCAGACTGTAAGGCCTTCTCCTCCTCATCTTCTCAGACTGTAAGGTCTCCTCCTCATCTTCTCAGACTGTAAGGCCTTCTCCTCCTCATCTTCTCAGACTGTAAGGTCTTCACCTCATCTTCTCAGACTGTAAGGTCTTCTCCTCCTCATCTTCTCAGACTGTAAGGTCTTCTCCTCATCTTCCTCTCAGACTGTAAGGTCTTCCCCTCATCTTCTCAGGCTGTAAGGTCTTCTCCTCCTCATCTTCTCAGACTGTAAAGTCCTCTCCTCATCTTCTCAGACTGTAAGGTCTTCTCCTCATCTTCTCAGACTGTAAGGTCTTTTCCTCATCTTCTCAGACTGTAAGGCCTTCTCCTCCTCATCTTCTCAGACTGTAAGGCCTTCTCCTCCTCATCTTCTCAGACTGTAAGGTCTTCACCTCATCTTCTCAGGCTGTAAGGTCTTCTCCTCCTCATCTTCTCAGACTGTAAGGTCCTCTTCTCATCTTCTCAGACTGTAAGGTCTTCTCCTCATCTTCTCAGGCTGTAAGATCTTCCCCTCATCCTCCTCTCAGGCTGTAAGATCTTCGCCTCATCTTCCTCTCAGACTGTAAGGTCTTCCCCTTATCTTCTCAGACTGTAAGGTCTTCCCCTCATCTTCTCAGACTGTAAGGTCTTCTCCTCATCTTCTCAGACTGTAAGGTCTTCTCCTCATCTTCCTCTCAGACTGTAATGTCTTCACTCCATCTTCCTCTCAGTAAGGTCTTTACTTCATCTTTTTCATCTTAGGCTGTGAAGTCTTTGTCTCATCTTCTCAAGCTTCGCCATCTTCTTCTTCAAATCCGATTGTATATATTTAGTCTTGTCTTCTTCCCAGGCTATATTATCTTCTTCTCAGACTCTAAGGTCTTCTTCACCAAGTCTTCTTAGTCAGTAAGGTCTTAGCTACATCTTCTTCTCAGGCTGTAAAGTCTTAGCACTGTCTTCTCAAGCAGTTAAGGTTTTATACTCATCTTCTTCTCAGGCTGTAAAGCCTTTGCCTCATCTTCTTCACAGACTTGTTAAGTCTCCTGACAACTTAAGCCAAGGATCAGCTTCCTGAGTGTTTAGCTTCCAGTCTGAGATTCTCTTACACCCACTTAAGGAAAATCTATCACAGAAATTCTAATTCAGTTTCTTTCACTAGGTCTTACTTGTCCTTAAGTTCTTCAAAATCTCTTAAAAACTGTTTTTTTTTTCAAGTCTCAGGTCAGTAGTTGGGAACCACCATGGGCACGAGAGTCATCTCCAGTCACACCAGTATACTCAAGACATACTGATAAGGGTTGATTATGAAAGCCATACTGGGGCAAGCCTGGTGGGTGTCATGGTGAGGGTACATTGATGACGTTCTCTGATATTGATGGACTCTCAAGTAGAGATGACATTTTACCACCCAATATAAGTGAGATCGAGACATTCGGACATCTAGAAATTCCAGTTACAGGACACAAACTGGGATGTAATGCACAAATAGCCATCCATGACCTTGTAGTGGTCACCTACCAAGATGGTGACTCCATGGCCCAGGTGGCCAGTGCACAACTTGTACAAGATCTGATCATTATGATGTAACCCATCAACATAAGAAACTGGAGAAGATTATACAGAAACTCTGAGACTTCCTAACCAAAGGCGAAATCTTAGGGCTCATTGTGCCCCCCCCCCCCCCCAAACCCCTGAGGGTATACACGAAATGTACACGAGAAACATCAAGGCGGGGATATACCTGATACAATGGTGGAGAGACAAACAGTGTATATACTGTATATATATAATGAGATGCCTTTAAGGTATAAGAAAACTTTTATTTATAGTTTCATAAAACAATAGGGCGGGGGAAGGGAACAAACTTTGTAATAGACTTCAGAAGACTGTCCGAAGCGTACCTCAAGTTATAAAAGAAGAAATTGTGTAATAAGACATCTGTCTCCTTCACCACTTATCGGGCCGCTCGCCTCCTCCTCATCTTCCATTGGACTGTTTCCATAGAATCTGCAGCCATATTCAGCTCATACACAGAAGTCTATGGAGAGGGGAGGCTATTCATTGATATATTGTACCATTGTGTGTACTCGTAGCCTCGTAACTAGTGGTAATAAAAGGGCTCCTATCTGTAGCCACCTCCTCCCCCGCCCCTCTCCATAGACTGCTATGTAGAATGTATCTCAGCTGGAGAAGTAGAGAAGGAGACAGATTTTATTAATAAGATGTGTTGCCCAGTTTCTTACCTGCCCATATCTCTCGTACTCCGGACAATCTGCCTCAACTGAAGCTTCATATTAGGATTTGGGGTTGTGGACTATAATAAATCACTCTGACATCAGAAACGTTTGGCAGGTCCGGTTTGTTTATACGTCACATTTCGAGGTGTTGAATCCTACTTGAGCCCCCCCCCCCCTATTTCTTCTTGCAGCTTGAGGGTCTTTGACATAATGTTAGCAATGACTAAGGGACGCAACAACATGTCCCGAAATGCGTAAGCGGATATTTTTTCTTCTGTCTTGTTCCTGGAGCATGTAAGATGTTTCCTTTTTATTTTTTGATAAAGTAAAAGTTATATTTTATTCAATGGTTGCTGGACATACGTTTTTTTGAGAATGTTTGAGCATTGTTGACCCTTTGCAGTCAGGGTTTTGTCCGATGCAAGCATATCGGATCTACAATTGAGTCTGATGTAGCATTCATCTTTTGGGTCTATGCCATAGTTCAGATTAGGAGTCGGCCTCAAGTGTGTTTCTTTCCAATGTTGTCTGCAATCCCATAGGAGCTAATAGCCGACCGCACAGACTGGCCCGAGCACCGCGCTCCCCCCCGGACCCTCATATTATATACCAGGTTATTAGTCACATCTCTGGGGATTTCTCCGGCCCCCTGCGATTATTCTCGCTACACTTCGCTTGTTTCCGATTATTTGTGTTATTTGTGTTTTATATTTGTAACGTTCCTTTAAAGGGGCTCTATCAGCAAAATCATGCTGGTACGGTAGACCCCACATATGTGTGAAGACTTTAAAAAGTCTATTCAGGCCCCGTAATTGTTATATTAAACTACCCCCCCAGTTTTAAAATAAAACCCTAAAAAAGAATGTGCTCTACTTACGGATCGTGCACGCTGGGCGAACATTCAGGGTCCGCCATCTTCTTCATCCATGCCTCCTCTTCCTCCGATGTCTTCGGGTCCCGTCTTCCTCCGGCGCTCGCGAACTGACACTGATATAAAAAAAAATGGCCTGGGTGCATGCGCAGTAGCATGCGGCTTCTACTACGGCTACTTCGCATGCGCCCAGGCCATTTTTTTTATATCAGTGTCAGTTCACGAGCGCCGGAGGAGGATGGGATCGGAAGACATCGGAGGAAGAAGTGGCGTGGATGAAGATGAAGACACACCCTGAATGCCCGCCCAGCGCGCACAATCCGTAAGTAGAGCACATTCTTTTTTAGGGTTTTATCTTAAAACTGGGGGGGGGGGGGTAGTTTAATATAACAATTACGGGGCCTGAATAGACTTTTTAAAGGCTTCACACATATGTGGGGCTCTAGCAGCAGGATTTTACTGATAGAGCCCCTTTAAGCCAAAAATCCTGTGGATAGTTCTGGAAGTGAGTGAGAGCGGCCACAAGGGGGCAGGAGAGATCCATAGAAAACTGAAGCCTGGGATTGGCAGTTTATCCTGAGCAGAGTCTACATTGTGTCCGGGCGTCTGAGAGAATCTGGAACAGCTCAAAGAACTGCAGAACTTTCTGATATTGGGGATAGTTTCTACCTTCTAGTGACTGATGAGGATGTGTGTGCAATGCTCTGCAGATCAGGTCTGCACCTGAGGAGAATGTGTGTGCGATATTCTGCACCTGAGGAGGATGTGTGTGCGATGCTCTGCACCTGAGGAAGATGTGTGTGCAATGCTCTGCAGATCAGGTCTGCACCTGAGGAAGATGTGTGTGCGATGCTCTGCAGATCAGGTCTGCACCTGAGGAAGATGTGTGTGCGATGCTCTGCACCTGAGGAGGATGTGTGTGAGATGCTCTGCACCTGAGAAGGTTGTGTGCGATGCTCTGCACCTGAGGAAGATGTGTGTGCGATGCTCTGCACCTGAGGAGGATGTGTGTGCGATGCTCTGCACCTGAGAAGGTTGTGTGCGATATTCTGCACCTGAGGAGGATGTGTGTGCGATGCTCTGCACCTGAGGAGGATGTGTGTGCGATGCTCTGCACCTGAGAAGGTTGTGTGCGATGCTCTGCACCTGAGGAAGATGTGTGTGCAATGCTCTGCAGATCAGGTCTGCACCTGAGGAAGATGTGTGTGCGATGCTCTGCACCTGAGGTGGATGTGTGTGCGATGCTCTGCACCTGAGGTGGATGTGTGTGCGATGCTCTGTACCTGGTGAGCAGCACTGTCACGGTATCGGGGCCACTTCCTGTAGATTCGGCCTCGCCGCCTCCGTAACGCAATGTCTGCACACGACACTCTCATCTTCTGGATTGGCAGAGCATTGCAGCCCTTCGTGTCCAGCCCAATGCTACAGATACGTTGCGTTCCCCTAGACCTGCCAGAAGGTTGAGTTGGGAATGGGCATCAGCCAGGCAGGAAAGCCCCCAATTATGGCTGAAGTCCCCGAGCTTTCTCCCACCACGTCTTACACATTCGCCCCTCACCTGCTGGGACCGTCCTTAAGAAGGGAGACTCATAAGAAACGTGGCCCCTTCTGCGACACCCCTGGCACATCGGGGAAGGATTGTGCCTGCGGAGTCTGTGTCCCAGGTTACCCACAGGGCAGATGATTCAGGATTTCCTCCAGAGGTCCGCCTCGCCTCACTGTACTCTCCAATGGAAGGGTCTTCTTCTCTAGAGGAGTCTCCAGCAGGCGGCACCGACACCCTCAGCTGGTTCTATCACCTCCTTCAGTACCTGGTGGCTCAGCGTCTGGAGAGGCGTCACTCAGCACAACATAATGGACATCCAGGCCTTCTTCTGTGACATGGCAGGAGGCTCCTGGAAGCCATTGGTGTACTGGGCTATGGTCTCCTTCTGGTCTTCTTCTCCATACACTTCCTCTAGTATTTCCTTCCTCCATCTCTTCTTTGAGCTGTAACATGACCGTCCTCCTCTGCTCCATTATAAAATGGCTCTCAGTTTTGGGGCCACGTTTCCCAGTTGTTTGGTGGACCCCAGTCTCTCGTGCTAATCTTCTTGAGGTCTGTTATACTTCAGACAATGGTTCCCAATACCCCAACCTGGGCTGAAGAGGACAAAGCGTTCCTGGGGACCTAGATTATGGCTCCACCAGGACAGTGGTGGTCACTGGTCCATCAGCATCTGTAGTGAGAGGTTCTGGGGGGTGACTCTGGTCCTGGATGGTGGGAAGGGGGAGGGTGACCCTGGTCCTGGATGGGGGAGGTGACCCTGGTCCGGGGGGGGGGGGGGGGGGTGACCTTGGTCCTGGATGGGGGGGAGGTGACCCTGGTCCGGGGGGGGAGGTGACCTTGGTCCTGGATGGGGGGGAGGTGACCCTGGTCCTGGGGGGAGGTGACCCTGGTCCTGGGGGGAGGTGACCCTGGTCCGGGGGGGGGGGGGGGAGGTGACCTTGGTCCTGGATGGGGGAGGTGACCTTGGTCCTGGATGGGGGAGGGTGACCCTGGTCCTGGATGGGGGAGGTGACCCTGGTCCGGGGGGGGGGGGGGGGAAGGTGACCTTGGTCCTGGATGGGGGAGGTGACCCTGGTCCGGGGGGGGGGGGGGTGACCTTGGTCCTGGATGGGGGGGAGGTGACCCTGGTCCTGGGGGGAGGTGACCCTGGTCCGGGGGGGGGGGGGTGGGGCGGAGGTGACCTTGGTCCTGGATGGGGGGGAGGTGACCTTGGTCCTGGATGGGGGGGAGGTGACCCTGGTCCTGGGGGGAGGTGACCCTGGTCCTGGATGGGGGAGGTGACCTTGGTCCTGGGGGGGGGACACTTCACCGTTCTCTAAATTATCTGCATTCGTCCATGTGCAAGACGGAGAATGTGGAGGACACAGATGAGGACAACAAGCGATGCTTCAGGAAATAGGGAAAAGGGATAACCAAGAATTCAGGGCAGTTCGAAATGTCTTTCCCGCTCGCGCGCCTCCTCCGACCCTCCCTCCGTCTCTCGGGGGTCTCCAGGATAACCTGCCTAGGTCAGATACGTTACTATGGACAGACACAGACAAGCTCAGATAGAAGATCCCAGGACCACTTAGTTCTGTGTGCGGAGTGTCTGCGCTCGGCCTGATGTAGATTATACAGCCTGATCGCGGGGGGATCTCCGATAACGTTCCGTCTTCTATACGACAAACACCCCGAGTCCTGGGGCTGACACCAGAGAGCATTAGAGACTGACACCCTATATATCCTAGACTTTCCTGGATACAAACCAGAGGATTCTTTCCTGTTGTGCTGAGATGTTCTGCAGGATCTGGAGCTGATCGGTGACAGCGCATGGTTTCTTCCAGTGCAGCAGTAACATTCTCACTTTATGGCTTTTTATAATTTTTACAGCATTGTATCTGTCAACATGACACAGAAGTGACAAGAGCGGAGAGGAATGACCCTGATGTAATGCTGCAATGTATATAATGTATACATGTGCGGGAATGTCAGAGCGGGGGAGCGGCTGTGTAATGTAGTCCCATATAATGTATGTCACCATAACATCCCGGGTGTGAAAATGAAATATAGGCACAACTATAGGAAGTAACGAGTCTGCACAATATAATGGACCTTATATCATACCGTACATAGTGCAGAGCAACCGCAATAACACTGCCTATAATATACCGGCTGTACATATAGAATTATATACAGTATATACCCAGCTTATACCGGCTGTACATATATATTATATACAGTATATACCCAGGTTATACCTGCTGTACATATATATTATATACAGTATATACCCAGGTTATACTGGCTGTACATATATAATTATATACAGTATATACCCAGGTTATACCGGCTGTACATATATAATTATATACAGTATATACCCGGGTTATACCGGCTGTACATATATAATTATATACAGTATATACCCAGGTTATACCGGCTGTACATACATAATTATATACAGTATATACACAGGTTATACCGGATGTACATATATAATTATATACAGTATATACCCAGGTTATACCGGCTGTACATATATAATTATATACAGTATATACCCAGGTTATACCGGCTGTACATATATAACTATATACAGTATATACCCAGGTTATACCGGCTGTACATATATAATTATATACAGTATATACCCAGGTTATACCGGCTGTACATATATAATTATATACAGTATATACCCAGGTTATACCGGCTGTACATATATAATATATACAATATATACCCAGCTTATACCGGCTGTACATATATAATTATATACAGTATATACCCAGGTTATACCGGCTGTACATATATAATTATATACAGTATATACCCAGATTATACCGGCTGTACATATATAAATATATACAATATATACGCAGGTTATACCGGCTGTACATATATAATTATATACAGTATATACCCAGGTTATACCTGCTGTACATATATATTATATACAGTATATACCCAGGTTATACCTGCTGTACATATATAATTATATACAGTATATACCCAGATTATACCGGCTGTACATATATAATTATATACGGTATATACCCAGGTTATACCGGCTGTACATATATAATTATATACAGTATATACCCAGATTATACCGGCTGTACATATATAATTATATACAGTATATACCCAGGTTATACCAGCTGTACATACACAATTATATACAGTATATACCCAGGTTATACCGGCTGTACATATATAATATATACAATATATACCCAGCTTATACCGGCTGTACATATATAATTATATACAGTATATACCCAGGTTATACCGGCTGTACATACATAATTATATACAGTATATACCCAGATTATACCGGCTGTACATATATAAATATATACAATATATACGCAGGTTATACCGGCTGTACATATATAATTATATACAGTATATACCCAGGTTATACCGGCTGTACATATATAATTATATACAGTATATACCCAGATTATACCGGCTGTACATATATAATTATATACAGTATATACCCAGGTTATACCAGCTGTACATACACAATTATATACAGTATATACCCAGGTTATACCGGCTGTACATATATAATATATACAATATATACCCAGCTTATACCGGCTGTACATATATAATTATATACAGTATATACCCAGGTTATACCGGCTGTACATACATAATTATATACAGTATATACCCAGATTATACCGGCTGTACATATATAAATATATACAATATATACGCAGGTTATACCGGCTGTACATATATAATTATATACAGTATATACCCAGGTTATACCTGCTGTACATATATATTATATACAGTATATACCCAGGTTATACCGGCTGTACATACATAATTATATACAGTATATACCCAGGTTATACCGGCTGTACATATATAATTATATACAGTATATACCCAGGTTATACCGGCTGTACATATATAATTATATACAGTATATACCCACGTTATACCGGCTGTACATATATAATTATATACAGTATATACCCAGATTATACCGACTGTACATATATAATTATATACAGTATATACCCAGGTTATACCTGCTGTACATATATATTATATACAGTATATACCCAGGTTATACCGGCTGTACATACATAATTATATACAGTATATACCCAGATTATACCGGCTGTACATATATAAATATATACAATATATACCCAGGTTATACCGGCTGTACATATATAAATATATACAATATATACCCAGGTTATACCGGCTGTACATATATAATTATATACAGTATATACCCAGGTTATACCTGCTGTACATATATATTATATACAGTATATACCCAGGTTATACCGGCTGTACATATATATTTATATACAGTATATACCCAGGTTATACCGGCTGTACATATATATTTATATACAGTATATACCCAGGTTATACCGGCTGTACATATATAATTATATACAATATATACCCAGGTTATACCGGCTGTACATATATATTATATACAGTATATACCCAGGTTATACCGGCTGTACATACATAATTATATACAGTATATACCCAGATTATACCGGCTGTACATATATAAATATATACAATATATACGCAGGTTATACCGGCTGTACATATATAATTATATACAGTATATACCCAGGTTATACCGGCTGTACATATATAATTATATACAGTATATACCCAGATTATACCGGCTGTACATATATAATTATATACAGTATATACCCAGGTTATACCAGCTGTACATACACAATTATATACAGTATATACCCAGGTTATACCGGCTGTACATATATAATATATACAATATATACCCAGCTTATACCGGCTGTACATATATAATTATATACAGTATATACCCAGGTTATACCGGCTGTACATACATAATTATATACAGTATATACCCAGATTATACCGGCTGTACATATATAAATATATACAATATATACGCAGGTTATACCGGCTGTACATATATAATTATATACAGTATATACCCAGGTTATACCTGCTGTACATATATATTATATACAGTATATACCCAGGTTATACCGGTTGTACATACATAATTATATACAGTATATACCCAGGTTATACCGGCTGTACATATATAATTATATACAGTATATACCCAGGTTATACCGGCTGTACATATATAATTATATACAGTATATACCCACGTTATACCGGCTGTACATATATAATTATATACAGTATATACCCAGATTATACCGACTGTACATATATAATTATATACAGTATATACCCAGGTTATACCTGCTGTACATATATATTATATACAGTATATACCCAGGTTATACCGGCTGTACATACATAATTATATACAGTATATACCCAGATTATACCGGCTGTACATATATAAATATATACAATATATACCCAGGTTATACCGGCTGTACATATATAAATATATACAATATATACCCAGGTTATACCGGCTGTACATATATAATTATATACAGTATATACCCAGGTTATACCTGCTGTACATATATATTATATACAGTATATACCCAGGTTATACCGGCTGTACATATATATTTATATACAGTATATACCCAGGTTATACCGGCTGTACATATATATTTATATACAGTATATACCCAGGTTATACCGGCTGTACATATATAATTATATACAATATATACCCAGGTTATACCGGCTGTACATATATAATTATATACAGTATATACCCAGGTTATACCGGCTGTACATATATAATTATATACAGTATATACCCAGGTTATACCGACTGTACATATAGAATTATATACAGTGTATACCCAGGTTATACCGGCTGTACATATATAATTATATACAGTATATACCCGGGTTATACCGGCTGTACATATATAATTATACACAGGAGATCCCCTGATATGTGGATATTATTCCTATATAGTGTCAGTATTATTGATTGATATATGGTGTCAGTGTTCTTAGTATATTGTTGATGTTATTATTTGTGTCTTGTATATCTGTGATATTAGTCGGTATGCAGTGGATGGCGGTATTATTAAATCTCGGTAGAGCGGTATTGTTTGGGTCTTGTTTAGCGGTTTCTTTGCTGTGAGTGGTCATGGTGTGGCGGTATTATATGGGCTTATATATTGGTGTCATTGGTAGTATTTAGTAGGTATAGGGGTATTACTTTGTGTCAGGGGGTTACACTTTGGTGCTTGTGCTCTTGATATTTGGAATTGATTTTTTTGGTGCAATATCTCTTTTTCGGGCCCCAATTGTCGTTCCTCTCAGGGCCACACTCTCTAATCCCGCCCTGAGACGTCGCAGCCTGGGACTCCTCCATACGTGGAGCGCATGCTCATTGCTGACTGTTTTCACAGGTGGAGGATTCACTTATTTTTGGCTTCTTGTCAGTCACTCTATGAAGTCAGATGTGTCCTCACTCCTCCATGTGTACGAGAGTGCGGCGGCGGCGAGATCACATGACACACGGCGGTGACGGATTGTAAACAACACGGGAACATTTCACAGGAGCAAAAACATCTGGGATCTCCGAGCCAAGGGAAACGGCATTATGTCACGGGGTGGCGGTGTGTCCGGGCCGAAGCCTAAAAAAGAAATCAGCCCGAGCCAGGAGATGTGTAATGTGTCGCCTGCTGGGATATGTAGTGCACCGAGCAGATGGGGGGCGGGGGGGTATATTAGATGCTGCAGTCACTGACCAGGAGTCACCAGACAGTGTGGAGGGGGGCGCTATAACACTTTGTATGTCATTGAATCATTCCCTCCCACCACTCCGGACACTTGCACGCTCAGTGCAGCCTGGCACAGCAGGGATAGACAGAGGATGGGAATGGTCCGACACCCCTATTAGGTAGGGGCCAAGATAAAGCTCAGCATTACACTACCTCATGTCTCCAGTCACATCCAGAGCTGCTGAAACGCTTCGGCTTTGTATCCATTGTGTCTTATACTCCAGTCACATACAAAGCACACACAGTCACCAGCCCCCTGTGGAGGGGCAGCATCGCAGTAATTCCTCTCCCTGCAGGAAGAGATCACATCATATTCTCATCGCCCACAACTAAGTGACTGCGCCCGACAGCTGCGACCAGAGTGTCCGGAGACCGCTGCCAGCCGCAGAGACGGGGCGTAGTCAGAGGGGGCAAAGAAGAGACATCACCTGAGAGACAGAACCTACAGAATATGGAAGGATCTAGAAGAGACGGAAGACACAGATCTAAAGTATCAACAGAACCTATAGGGGGCAGCACTGTAGTAATCCGCCAACTGGGAGGGGCAACACATGGACATAGCAGTGTCCACTGTGCACTACAAGTATACTACATATATTCTTGTACATAGGGGTAGTATTATAGTAGTTATATTCTTGTACACAGGAGCAGTATTATAGTAGTTATATTCTTGTATATAGGAGGTAGTATTATAGTAGTTATATTCTTCTATATAGGAGGTAGTATTATAGTAGTTATATTCTTGTACATAGGAGGTAGTATTATAGTAGTTATATTCTTGTACATAGGAGGTAGTATTATAGTAGTCATATTCTTGTACATAGGAGGTAGTATTATAGTAGTTATATTCTTGTACATAGGAGGTAGTATTATAGTAGTTATATTCCTGTACATAGGAGTAGTATTATAGTAGTTATATTCTTGTACATAGGAGCAGTATTATAGTAGTTATATTCTTGTATATAGGAGTAGTATTATAGTAGTTATATTCTTGTACATAGGAGCAGTATTATAGTAGTTATATTCTTGTATATAGGAGTAGTATTATAGTAGTTATATTCTTGTACATAGGAGCAGTATTATAGTAGTTATATTCTTGTACATAGGAGGTAGTATTATAGTAGTTATATTCTTGTACATAGGAGCAGTATTATAGTAGTTATATTCTTGTATATAGGAGTAGTATTATAGTAGTTATATTCTTGTACATAGGAGCAGTATTATAGTAGTTATATTCTTGTACATAGGAAGCAGTATTATAGTAGTTATATTCTTGTACATAGGAGCAGTATTATAGTAGTTATATTCTTGTACATAGGAGGTAGTATTATAGTAGTTATATTCTTGTACATAGGAGGTAGTATTATAGTAGTTATATTCTTGTACATAGGAGTAGTATTATAGTAGTTATATTCTTGTACATAGGAGTAGTATTATAGTAGTTATATTCTTGTACATAGGAGGCAGTATTATAGTAGTTATATTCTTGTACATAGGAGCAGTATTATAGTAGTTATATTCTTGTACATAGGAGGCAGTATTATAGTAGTTATATTCTTGTACATAGGAGGTAGTATTATAGTAGTTATATTCTTGTACATAGGAGGTAGTATTATAGTAGTTATATTCTTGTACATAGGAGCAGTATTATAGTAGTTATATTCTTGTATATAGGAGTAGTATTATAGTAGTTATATTCTTGTACATAGGAGCAGTATTATAGTAGTTATATTCTTGTACATAGGAGGCAGTATTATAGTAGTTATATTCTTGTACATAGGAGCAGTATTATAGTAGTTATATTCTTGTACATAGTAGTAGTATTATAGTAGTTATATTCTTGTACATAGTAGTAGTATTATAGTGGTTATATTCTTGTACATAGGAGTAGTATTATAGTAGTTATATTCTTGTACATAGGAGATAGTATTATAGTAGTTATATTCTTGTACATAGGAGCAGTATTATAGTAGTTATATTCTTGTACATAGGAGGTAGTATTATAGTAGTTATATTCTTGTACATAGGAGCAGTATTATAGTAGTTATATTCTTGTACATAGGAGGTAGTATTATAGTAGTTATATTCTTGTACATAGCAGGTAGTATTATAGTAGTTATATTCTTGTACATAGGAGTAGTATTATAGTAGTTATATTCTTGTACATAGGAGTAGTATTATAGTAGTTATATTCTTGTACATAGCAGGTAGTATTATAGTAGTTATGTTCTTGTACATAGGAGTAGTATTATATTAGTTATATTCTTGTACATAGGAGTAATATTATAGTAGTTATATTCCTGTACATAGGAGGTAGTATTATAGTAGTTATATTCTTGTATATAGGAGTAGTATTATAGTAGTTATATTCTTGTACATAGGAGGTAGTATTATAGTAGTTATATTCTTGTACATAGGAGTAGTATTATAGTAGTTATATTCTTGTACATAGAAGCAGTATTATAGTAGTTATATTCTTGTACATAGGAGTAGTATTATAGTAGTTATATTCTTGTACATAGGAGTAGTATTATAGTAGTTATATTCTTGTACATAGGAGGTAGTATTATAGTAGTTATATTCTTGTATATAGGAGCAGTATTATAGTAGTTATATTCTTGTACATAGAAGCAGTATTATAGTAGTTATATTCTTGTATATAGGAGCAGTATTATAGTAGTTATATTCTTGTACATAGAAGCAGTATTATAGTAGTTATATTCTTGTACATAGGAGTAGTATTATAGTAGTTATATTCTTGTACATAGGAGTAGTATTATAGTAGTTATATTCTTGTACATAGGAGCAGAATTATAGTAGTTATATTCTTGTACATAGAAGCAGTATTATAGTAGTTATATTCTTGTTCATAGGAGCAGTATTATAGTAGTTATATTCTTGTACGTAGGAGTAGTATTATAGTAGTTATATTCTTGTACATAGGAGCAGTATTATAGTAGTTATATTCTTATACATAGGAGGTAGTATTATAGTAGTTATATTCTTGTACATAGGAGTAGTATTATAGTAGTTATATTCTTGTACATAGGAGTAGTATTATATTAGTTATATTCTTGTACATAGGAGGTAGTATTATAGTAGTTATATTCTTGTATATAGGAGCAGTATTATAGTAGTTATATTCTTGTATATAGGAGTAGTAATATAGTAGTTATATTCTTGTACATAGGAGGTAGTATTATAGTAGTTATATTCTTGTATATAGGAGCAGTATTATAGTAGTTATATTCTTGTACATAGGAGCAGTATTATAGTAGTTATATTCTTGTACATAGGAGTAATATTATAGTAGTTATATTCCTGTACATAGGAGGTAGTATTATAGTAGTTATATTCTTGTACATAGAAGCAGTATTATAGTAGTTATATTCTTGTACATAGGAGTAGTATTATAGTAGTTATATTCTTGTACATAGGAGTAGTATTATAGTAGTTATATTCTTGTACATAGGAGTAGTATTATAGTAGTTATATTCCTGTACATAGGAGCAGTATTATAGTAGTTATATTCTTGTACATAGAAGCAGTATTATAGTAGTTATATTCTTGTACATAGGAGTAGTATTATAGTAGTTATATTCTTGTACATAGGAGTAGTATTATAGTAGTTATATTCTTGTACATAGGAGTAATATTATAGTAGTTATATTCCTGTACATAGGAGCAGTATTATAGTAGTTATATTCTTGTACATAGAAGCAGTATTATAGTAGTTATATTCTTGTACATAGGAGTAGTATTATAGTAGTTATATTCTTGTACATAGGAGTAGTATTATAGTAGTTATATTCTTGTACATAGGAGCAGTATTATAGTAGTTATATTCTTGTACATAGAAGCAGTATTATAGTAGTTATATTCTTGTTCATAGGAGCAGTATTATAGTAGTTATATTCTTGTACATAGGAGTAGTATTATAGTAGTTACATTCTTGTACATAGGAGTAGTATTATAGTAGTTATATTCTTGTACATAGGAGTAGTATTATAGTAGTTATATTCTTGTACATAGGAGTAGTATTATAGTAGTTATATTCTTGTACATAGAAGCAGTATTATAGTAGTTATATTCTTGTTCATAGGAGCAGTATTATAGTAGTTATATTCTTGTACATAGGAGTAGTATTATAGTAGTTATATTCTTGTACATAGGAGTAGTATTATAGTAGTTATATTCTTGTACATAGGAGTAGTATTATAGTAGTTATATTCTTGTACATAGAAGCAGTATTATAGTAGTTATATTCTTGTATATAGGAGCGGTATTATAGTAGTTATATTCTTGTACATAGGAGCAGTATTATAGTAGTTATATTCTTGTACATAGGAGGTAGTATTATAGTAGTTATATTCTTGTATATAGGAGTAGTATTATAGTAGTTATATTCTTGTACATAGGAGGTAGTATTATAGTAGTTATATTCTTGTACATAGGAGGTAGTATTATAGTAGTTATATTCTTGTACATAGGAGCAGTATTATAGTAGTTATATTCTTGTACATAGGAGTAGTATTATAGTAGTTATATTCTTGTACATAGGAGTAGTATTATAGTAGTTATATTCTTGTACATAGGAGGTAGCATTATAGTAGTTATATTCTTGTACATAGGAGGTAGTATTATAGTAGTTATATTCTTGTATATAGGAGCGGTATTATAGTAGTTATATTCTTGTACATAGGAGTAGTATTATAGTAGTTATATTCTTGTACATAGGAGGTAGTATTATAGTAGTTATATTCTTGTACATAGGAGGAGTATTATAGTAGTTATATTCTTGTACATAGGAGGAGTATTATAGTAGTTATATTCTTGTACATAGGAGTAGTATTATAGTAGTTATATTCTTGTACATAGGAGGAGTATTATAGTAGTTATATTCTTGTACATAGGAGTAGTATTATAGTAGTTATATTCTTGTACATAGGAGTAGTATTATAGTAGTTATATTCTTGTACATAGGAGGTAGTATTATAGTAGTTATATTCTTGTACATAGGAGGTAGTATTATAGTAGTTATATTCTTGTACATAGGAGTAGTATTATAGTAGTTATATTCTTGTACATAGGAGTAGTATTATAGTAGTTATATTCTTGTACATAGGAGGTAGTATTATAGTAGTTATATTCTTGTACATAGGAGGTAGTATTATAGTAGTTATATTCTTGTACATAGGAGCAGTATTATAGTAGTTATATTCTTGTACATAGGAGTAGTATTATACTAGTTATATTCTTGTACATAGGAGTAGTATTATAGTAGTTATATCCTTGTACATAGGAGCAGTATTATAGTAGTTATATTCTTGTACATAGGAGCAGTATTATAGTAGTTATATTCTTGTACATAGGAGGTAGCATTATAGTAGTTATATTCTTGTACATAGGAGGCAGTATTATAGTAGTTATATTCTTGTACATAGGAGTAGTATTATAGTAGTTATATTCTTGTACATAGGAGGTAGCATTATAGTAGTTATATTCTTGTACATAGGAGGTAGTATTATAGTAGTTATATTCTTGTACATAGGAGCAGTATTATAGTAGTTATATTCTTGTACATAGGAGTAGTATTATAGTAGTTATATTCTTGTACATAGGAGGTAGTATTATAGTAGTTATATTCTTGTACATAGGAGCAGTATTATAGTAGTTATATTCTTGTACATAGGAGGTAGTATTATAGTAGTTATATTCTTGTACATAGGAGGTAGTATTATAGTAGTTATATTCTTGTACATAGGAGTAGTATTATAGTAGTTATATTCTTGTACATAGGAGCAGTATTATAGTAGTTATATTCTTGTACATAGGAGGTAGTATTATAGTAGTTATATTCTTGTACATAGGAGTAGTATTATAGTAGTTATATTCTTGTACATAGGAGGCAGTATTATAGTAGTTATATTCTTGTACATAGGAGTAGTATTATAGTAGTTATATTCTTGTATATAGGAGTAGTATTATAGTAGTTATATTCTTGTACATAGGAGGCAGTATTATAGTAGTTATATTCTTGTACATAGGAGTAGTATTATAGTAGTTATATTCTTGTACATAGGAGGTAGTATTATAGTAGTTATATTCTTGTACATAGGAGGTAGTATTATAGTAGTTATATTCTTGTACATAGGAGGTAGTATTATAGTAGTTATATTCTTGTACATAGGAGTAGTATTATAGTAGTTATATTCTTGTACATAGGAGGTAGTATTATAGTAGTTATATTCTTGTACATAGGAGTAGTATTATAGTAGTTATATTCTTGTACATAGGAGGCAGTATTATAGTAGTTATATTCTTGTACATAGGAGTAGTATTATAGTAGTTATATTCTTGTACATAGGAGGCAGTATTATAGTAGTTATATTCTTGTACATAGGAGTAGTATTATAGTAGTTATATTCTTGTACATAGGAGGTAGTATTATAGTAGTTATATTCTTGTACATAGGAGGTAGTATTATAGTAGTTATATTCTTGTACATAGGAGGTAGTATTATAGTAGTTATATTCTTGTACATAGGAGTAGTATTATAGTAGTTATATTCTTGTACATAGGAGCAGTATTATAGTAGTTATATTCTTGTACATAGGAGTAGTATTATAGTAGTTATATTCTTGTACATAGGAGGCAGTATTATAGTAGTTATATTCTTGTACATAGGAGTAGTATTATAGTAGTTATATTCTTGTATATAGGAGTAGTATTATAGTAGTTATATTCTTGTACATAGGAGTAGTATTATAGTAGTTATATTCTTGTATATAGGAGTAGTATTATAGTAGTTATATTCTTGTATATAGGAGTAGTATTATAGTAGTTATATTCTTGTACATAGGAGTAGTATTATAGTAGTTATATTCTTGTACATAGGAGTAGTATTATAGTAGTTATATTCTTGTACATAGGAGTAGTATTATAGTAGTTATATTCTTGTACATAGGAGTAGTATTATAGTAGTTATATTCTTGTACATAGGAGTAGTATTATAGTAGTTATATTCTTGTATATAGGAGTAGTATTATAGTAGTTATATTCTTGTACATAGGAGTAGTATTATAGTAGTTATACTCTTGTACATAGGAGTAGTATTATAGTAGTTATATTCTTGTACATAGGAGGTAGTAATAATAATAATAATAATACATTTTATTTCTACATATTCCGCAGCGCTGTACAATTTATAGGGTTCAGATACAGACATACATAACAAGGAACGTCATTTCACACAATGGGACTGAGGGCCCTGCTCAAAAGAGCTTACAATCTATGAGGTAGAGGGGGTGACACAAGAGGTAGCAGGGGCGGCATTGCTTATACAGTGTTCAGACAATTTTGTGCATTAGGAATTGTGATAGGCTTGTCTGGTAGTATTATAGTAGTTATATTCTTGTACATAGGAGGTAGTATTATAGTAGTTATATTCTTGTACATAGGAGGTAGTATTATAGTAGTTATATTCTTGTACATAGGAGTAGTATTATAGTAGTTATATTCTTGTACATAGGAGGCAGTATTATAGTAGTTATATTCTTGTACATAGGAGTAGTATTATAGTAGTTATATTCTTGTATATAGGAGTAGTATTATAGTAGTTATATTCTTGTACATAGGAGTAGTATTATAGTAGTTATATTCTTGTACATAGGAGGCAGTAGTACATGGCGGATATATTATTTTGTGTATCTCACAGACGTTGTCTCTCTTCTGTGATCTTTTTCTCTCTATATTTTTGGTCTGGGTTTGTTTCCTCTTCTTCTCTTCTGACATTAGGGAAGTTTCTTGATATTTCTGATGATAACATTTCTCAGACCTTCTCTCCTGTGTATTGATACGGGTTTATATTGTGCTGCTGCTTCTTATAGTGATTGTGCAGATTTATTTCTGGTATTACAACTGGTGAACTATTAACCAGGGAAACAACAGATGCAGATAACGAGTAAATCGTGGCAGAGAAGTGTAAGAGCAAACAATTCACATTGTGCTTGAGCGCAGCCTGGAAACTCTGCATTGTCAGCTGCGTTGTCGCAGTCGGGCCGGGTGTATGTGACACCTCGCAGGTGATGCCTCATTAATTTTACATGGATTAACACATAAATATGAGCTAATGTGTTTTCCTCTTCGCACCGATCAGCCGTTTCCTCTGGACAGCTGTAAATCGCAGCATTTCTCTCCTTGTTTCCAGCCTCGAGGAGCCCTGAACACCATGAACTTTCAGCGCTTTGCGCCCCCGGAGCAGGGTCTGAGCCTCGCACTGTAATTTGTGTTTTCTTTTCATATTTACGGTATTATTATATGACGGGAAAGACGTTACATGCAACATAAAACCTCAGGGCCGCCGCAGAACATTCACACTGTAGAAGGTTCTAGTCGAGGGAACGTGAGATCTTTTGAGACTGGATCCGATGCGGAGTGGGGGTCACATCCTGATGGTTATGGCCGGGGTCATACTGGGATAAAATGATTCATCAATACAATGAGAGAAATAAGGGGAGAGGCACCGAGCTGACCCTAGTATAGTAATCTAGAAACACAGTAGTAGGGAAAAGGTAAGCAAAAGAGTGGCTGCTCACCGGATGAGGTTATGGGGGACACAACAATTTTAAAAATTGGATTTTAAAAACGATCCTGAAATCTCAAGATCGGCTCAACCCTAGTGACAATCCACCGGTGACCATCACCTGGAGATCTGCAGCAAACATTGAGAATACACCATCATTCGGGAGCAGCTATTCATTAACAGATTCAGGAAGACCAGGAGATCCTTGACAAGACACTTGGGTCAAGGGCCTGGAGATGTTTGCCCTTACACTTCCTCAGAAATCTGAGCAAATATCCGAATTGATGGAAGTGGCCACTTCTTCTTGTACTGCCTCTTCACAACTCGAGCCCCAGGAACAAAGACATCCAAGGACTTCTGTTATCAAAGGGTCCTGGTGACAAGTACTGAAGTTGCAATGTCCGTTGCCTCACAGGTGGATGGATCATTGTCGTATAATCTCATTGATCCAACCTAATTCTCCAAACAATGTCGAGTCTAGATAAGAATGGATGGTCTACAAGGTGGTGCTTGAGAGTCTGCCATAGAGACAAGCTCCAAAGGTACGGATGCCGGATGCCATCTCCTGGCATCTCAAAGAACGTTGGGTCTGGGCGGCTCTATCCTCTACAAGGGTCAGATCTGTGTGCGGCCCTTGATATTACCATGGGTCTACGTTTGAGGATGAGAAAGTAAATAGAGATCTGGTCAAGAACTTGGAAGAGGACTAGAGATGAGCGAACACTAAAATGTTCGAGGTTCGAAATTCGATTCGAACAGCCGCTCAATGTTCGTGTGTTCGAATGGGTTTCGAACCCCATTATAGTCTATGGGGAACAGATACTCGTTAAGGGGGAAACCCAAATCCGTGTCTGGAGGGTCACCAAGTCCACTATGACACCCCAGGAAATGATGCCAACACCTCTGGAATGACACTGGGACAGCAGGGGAAGCATGTCTGGGGGCATCTAACACACCAAAGACCCTCTATTACCTCAACATCACAGCCTAACAACTACACACTTTACACACTCAATACCACCTCTCTGACAGTAGGAAAACACCTTGAAACATGTGTATTTGGCACTTGCAGTGAGGAGAGCTTGTCACCAGCAGTGAATTTGGCCCTTGTAGTAAGTTGAGGTTGGCACCAACATTTGTTTTGAAAATCAGGGTGGATTGAGCCTCTAACCAGCAGAGTTTGGGCAAATTCATGGTGGAGGGAACCTCTAAACACCCCAGTTTGGGCAAATTCATGGTGGAGGGAGCCTCTAAAAACCCCAGTTTGGACCAATTCATGGTGGAGGGAGCCTCTAACCAGCCCAGTTTGGGCAAATTCATGGTGGAGGGAGCCTCTAAAAAACCCAGTTTGGACCAATTCATGGTGGAGGGAGCCTCTAACCAGCCCAGTTTGGGCAAATTCATGGTGGAGGGAGCCTCTAAAAAACCCAGTTTGGACCAATTCATGGTGGAGGGAGCCTCTAACCAGCCCAGTTTGGGCAAATTCATGGTGGAGGGAGCCTCTAAACAGCCCAGTTTGGGCAAATTCATGGTGGAGGGAGCCTCTAACCAGCCCAGTTTGGACCAATTAATGGTGGAGGGAGCCGCTAAACAGCCCAGTTTGGACCAATTCATGGTGGAGGGAGCCTCTAAAAACCCCAGTTTGGACCAATTCATGGTGGAGGGAGCCTCTAAAAAACCCAGTTTGGACCAATTCATGGTGGAGGGAGCCTCTAACCAGCCCAGTTTGGACCAATTAATGGTGGAGGGAGCCTCTAAACAGCCAAGTTTGGACCAATTCATGGTGGAGGGAGCCTCTAAAAACCCCAGTTTGGACCAATTCATGGTGGAGGAAGCCTCTAAAAAAACCCAGTTTGGACCAATTCATGGTGGAGGGAGCCTCTAAACAGCCCAGTTTGGGCAAATTCATGGTGGAGGGAGCCTCTAAAAACCCCAGTTTGGACCAATTCATGGTGGAGGGAGCCTCTAAAAACCCCAGTTTGGACCAATTCATGGTGGAGGGAGCCTCTAAAAACCCCAGTTTGGACCAATTCATGGTGGAGGGAGCCTCTAAAAAACCCAGTTTGGACCAATTCATGGTGGAGGGAGCCTCTAATGAGCCCAGTTTGGACCAATTCATGGTGGAGGGAGCCTCTAAAAACCCCAGTTTGGACCAATTCATGGTGGAGGGAGCCTCTAAAAACCCCAATTTGGACCAATTCATGGTGGAGGGAGCCTCTAACCAGCCCAGTTTGGACCAATTCATGGTGGAGGGAGCCTCTAACCAGCCCAGTTTGGGCAAATTCATGGTGGAGGGAGCCTCTAAAAACCCCAATTTGGACCAATTCATGGTGGAGGGAGCCTCTAAACAGCCCAGTTTTGGCAAATTCATGGTGGAGGGAGCCTCTAACCAGCCCAGTTTGGGCAAATTCATGGTGGAGGGAGCCTCTAACCAGCAGAGTTGGTGGAAATCAGGGTGGAGGGAGCCTCTAACCAGCAGAGTTGGGGGAAATCATGTTGGAGGGAGCCTAGTATTAGCAGAATTGTGCAACGCTTATGGTGGATGAGTATGAGGATGCGGAGGAATTGGAGAGGTTGAGTACAGACATGGAGTTTCATGTTGGGGTGCTTTACACAGGTGGGCACAAAAATGAAGGCTCTATCCAGTGGTGGTTCATTTTTATCAAAGTGAGCCGGTCGGCACTCTCAGCTGACAGACAGGTGCGCTTGTCAGTGATGATGCCACCGGCTGCACTGAACACCCTCTCAGATAGGACGCTGGTGGCAGGACAGGACAGCACCTCCAAGGCATATAGGGCAAGTTCAAGCCACAGGTCCAACTTCGACACCCAATACGTGTAGGGCGCAGAGGGGTCGGAGAGGACAGGGCTGTGGTCGGAAAGGTATTCCCGCAACATGCGCCTATACTTCTCACGCCTGGTGACACTAGGACCCTCCGTGGCGGCACTTTGGCGAGGGGGTGCCATCAAGGTGTCCCAGACCTTAGACAGTGTGCCCCTCGTTTGTGTGGACCGGTGAGAACTTGGTTGCCTACTGGAGGAACTGCCCTCCCTGCCGCCAACGTCACATGCTGGAAACATCTCCATCATATTCTGCACCAATTGCCTGTGGCAAGCATTGATGCGATTGGCCCTCCCCTCTACCGGAATAAAAGACGAGATGTTGTTTTTATACCGGGGGTCAAGGATAGCAAAGATCCAGTACTGGTTGTCCTCCATGATTTTGACAATACGCTTGTCGGTTGTAAAGCACCCCAACATGAACTCAGCCATGTCTGCCACAGTGTTAGTTGGCATGACTCCTCTGGCCCCACCGGAAAGTTCAATCTCCATTTCCTCCTCATCCTCCATGTCTACCCATCCGCGCTGCAACAATGGGACGATTCGAAGTTGCCCGGAAGCCTCCTGTATCACCATCACATCATCGGACAACTCTTCTTCCTCCTCTTCCTCCTCCTCCTCCTCCTCCTCCTCCATTAAACGCAGTGAAGCGGACAGATGTGTGGACCTACTCTCCAGCTGTGACGGATCGGATGCTATCCCTAACTCCTCTGTGTGATCTGAGTTATCCCTGATGTCAATCAGGGATTCTCTCAGAACACACAAGAGCGGGATTGTAAGGCTCACCATCGCATCCTCAGAGCTCACCCTCCTTGTGGACTCCTCAAACACCCGTAGGATGTCACAAAGGTCTCTCATCCATGGCCACTCATGGATGAGAAACTGAGGCAGCTGACTTTGTGGCACCCTAGGGTTTTGTAGCTGGTATTCCATCAAAGGTCTCTGCTGCTCAACCACTCTATTCAACATCTGAAACGTTGAGTTCCAGCGTGTGGGGACGTCGCACAAAAGCCGGTGTTGTGGCACATGCAGGCGTTGCTGGAGAGATTTTAAGCTAGCAGCGGCTACTGTCGACTTGCGAAAGTGGGCGCACATGCGCCGCACTTTCACCAGTAGCTCTGGAACATTGGGGTAGCTCTTTAGGAAACGTTGCACCACTAGGTTGAAGACGTGGGCCAGGCATGGAACATGTTGGAGTCCGGCAAGCTCCAGAGCTGCTACCAGGTTCCGGCCGTTATCACAAACGACCATGCCTGGGCCCAGGTGCAGCGGCTCAAACCATATTGCCGTCTCATCGAGGAGGGCATCCCTCACCTCGGAGGCAGTGTGCTGTCTGTCCCCCAAGCTGATCAGCTTCAGCACAGCCTGCTGACGTCTACCAACGCCAGTGCTGCAACGTTTCCAACTCGTAGCTGGGGTCAATCTAACAGCGGAGGAGGAGGCGGTGGCGGAGGAGGAGGCGGTGGCGGAGGAGGAGGCGGTAGAGGAGGAGGAGGAGGGGGGTGTTCTTCTCGTGTCCCTGCCAGGAATGTTAGGCGGGGAGACGAGGTACACCGGGCCAGTTTGGGAAGCAGTCCCAGCCTCAACTACATTCACCCAGTGTGCCGTCAGTGAAATGTAGCGTCCCTGTCCGCATGCACTTGTCCACGCGTCGGTGGTCAAGTGGACCTTTGTGCAAAGCGCGGAACTAAGGGCCCGCCTGATGTTGAGTGACACGTGCTGGTGCAAGGCGGGGACGGCACACCGGGAGAAGTAGTGACGGCTAGGGACGGCATAGCGAGGTGCCGTAGTTGCCATCAGGTCCAGGAAGGCGGGAGTTTCAACAAGCCGGAACGCCAACATCTCCTGGGCCAGCAGTTTAGCGATGTTGGCGTTCAAGGCTTGCGCGTGTGGGTGGTTAGCAGTGTATTTCTGCCGCCGCTCCAATGTCTGAGAGATGGTGGGTTGTTGTAAAGAAACGCCTGATGGTGCCTTTGATGGTGCAGGAGAAGGAGATAATACAGGACCAGGGGAGGATGAGGTAGAAGTCAACAAAGTGGCGGAGGCAGATGAAGTGGTGTCCTGGCTCGTCCTCTGGAGTGCATCGCCAGCACAGTCAGCAGTGGCAGTGGCAGAGGCAGTGGCAGAGGCAGTGGCAGTGGCGTGAACGGCAGGCGGCCTTTGTCCTGCCGTTGCTGCCTGCCACTGATTCCAGTGCTTGGATTCCAAATGACGGCGCATTGAAGTGGTGGACAGGTTGCTCTTCTCAGAGCCCCTAATCAATTTCGAGAGGCAAATTGTGCAGACAACACTATATCTGTCCTCGGCGCATTCCTTGAAAAAACTCCACACCTTCGAGAAACGTGCCCTCGAGGTGGGAGTTTTTCGGGGCTGGGTACGAACTGGAACATCTTGGGAGATTCCGGGTGTGGCCTGGCTTCGCCTAAGCTGCTGACCTCTGCCTCTGCCTCTAGCTACCCTTTTTGGTGCTGCACCTGCCTCAACATCCACACTACTTTCCCCGCTTGACATCCCCCCTGTCCAGGTCGGGTCAGTGTCCTCATCATCCACCACTTCCTCTTCCAACTCCTGTCTCATCTCCTCCTCCCGCACAATGCGCCGGTCAACTGGATGCCCTGACGGCAACTGCGTCACATCATCGTCGATGAGGGTGGGTTGCTGGTCATCCACCACCAAATCGAACGGAGATGGAGGAGACTCTAGTGTTTGAGCATCTGGACACAGATGCTCCTCTGTTAGGTTCGTGGAATCGTGACGTGGAGAGGCAGGTTGAGGGACAATGAAAGGAGCGGAGAACAGCTCTGGGGAGCAGGGACAGTTTGGGTTATTGTTCTGTAAAGCTTCGGAATTTTGGGAGGAAGGAGGACAAGACTGTTGGGTAATAGGAGGAGAGGAGGCAGAGTCTGACTGGCTGCTGGACAATGTGCTGTAAGCGTTCTCTGACAGCCATTGCAAGACCTGTTCCTGGTTCTCGGGCCTACTAAGGTTTGTACCCTGCAGTTTAGTTAATGTGGCAAGCAACCCTGGCACTGTGGAGTGGCGCAATGCTTGCTGCCCCACAGGAGTAGGCACGGGACGCCCTGTGGCTTCACTGCTACCTTGCTCCCCAGAACCATTCCCCCGACCTCGCCCACGGCCTCGTCCACGTCCCTTTCCGGGAGCCTTGCGCATTTTGAATTCCTAGTTAGAAATTGGCAC
This sequence comes from Leptodactylus fuscus, assembly GCF_031893055.1. NCBI lineage: Eukaryota > Metazoa > Chordata > Amphibia > Anura > Leptodactylidae > Leptodactylus > Leptodactylus fuscus. Next base: position 91,159 of record NW_027440143.1, on the reverse strand, counting down.
TGTATACCAGTAGTAAAAATTGTGGGTGCACGTAACCCCAATATATTCTTTGAATTCCCAGTCAGACAATGGCACTATATACCAGTAGCAAGAAATGAGGGTATTTATAACCCCAATATATTCTTTGAATTACCAGTCAGAAACTGGCACTGTATACCAGTAGTAAAAATTGTGGGTGCACGTAACCCCAATATATTCTTTGAATTCCCAGTCAGAAACTGGCACTATATGGCAGTAGCAAGAAATGAGGGTATTTGTATTCCCAATATACTCTTTGAATTCCCAGTCAGACAATGGCACTGTATACCAGTAGTAAAAATTGTGGGTGCACGTAACCCCAATATATTCTTTGAATTCCCAGTCAGAAACTGGCACTATATGGCAGTAGCAAGAAATGAGGGTATTTATAACCCCAATATATTCTTTGAATTCCCAGTCAGACAATGGCACTGTATACCAGTAGTAAAAATTGTGGGTGCACGTAACCCCAATATATTCTTTGAATTCCCAGTCAGACACTGGCACTATATGGCAGTAGCAAGAAATGAGGGTATTTATAACCCCAATATATTCTTTGAATTCCCAGTCAGACAATGGCACTGTATACCAGTAGTAAAAATAGTGGGTGTATATAGCCCCAATTCTATTGCTAGGGGACTTGCAGGGTATTTCTGGGGTGAAGGTGGGGGGGGCACACCGTTGGAACGGGTATCGGGGTATATATCGGGTATACGGGAATACACTGACAGTGTATTCCATTCAGGATCCTGGGAAAGCTGGGTTGCGGCGATTGAGCCCGTCAGTGCCACGTTACACTGACAAGCTTCTCCCTGGAATTTAGCTCTTACAAGAGCTGTTGGTTGTCTTCTCCTTCCTATCCTAGCCTGTCCCTGCCTACCCAGAATCTAAGCCCTAGCTAGCTGGATGGAAACCTCCGTCCTCGGTGAATTGCAAGCTCAGAATGACGCGAACCTGGGCGGCGCTGTTCTTTTAAATTAGAGGTCACATGTTTTCGGCAGCCAATGGGTTTTGCCTACTTTTCTCAACGTCACCGGTGTCGTAGTTCCTGTCCCACCTACCCTGCGCTGTTATTGGAGCAAAAAAGGCGCCAGGGAAGGTGGGAGGGGAATCGAGTAATGGCGCACTTTACCACGCGGTGTTCGATTCGATTCGAACATGCCGAACAGCCTAATATCCGATCGAACATGAGTTCGATAGAACACTGTTCGCTCATCTCTAAAGAGGACCCAACACTTCATGGTCACAGTATAAGGGGGTGTTCACATGTAGGAATTTGAAGCAGATTTTTTTTCTGCTTGACAAAAACCAATGGAGATTTCGATGGTGAATTGGAAGTGGAGCTTGGAGAGGAGGCCCCTGTGTTTTGCCTTTATTGGGCATTGCCAAATTCCAAGAGCGGAGTTTGACAAATTCCATCAAATATTGGTAAAGGTTTATCTTCTGCCTCTTGGTCATGTTGGTGGGAGTTTCCAGGCCTCTATTTCAGTGTCGAATTCCTATGTGTGATGCCCCCTAATGCTCATTGCTTGGGCGGTGGCAGTCACGCATGGGTACCAGGCTTGATAGTTACTTGCTCAAAACTCAGTGGTTACAGATCCTGAGCAAAATAGCACCGCATATACGGTACCGGCTCCCATTGAAAACAATGAGAGCGTATACGGCGCGCAAAAGCTCCCGCGGTGTCTACGTTCCACATTATGAACCAAAATACTCCGTGTGAACCCGGCCTAAAGGTTTCCATACCTGGCAACAAAACCGCTGCAATCTGAACGGATGTTAAGAGCACCTGACTGGACATGGCAGCCATCTTGGATTGGCACATCCTCAGTCTTTGGTCATGAACAGCAATACAGTAAGTCCCCGATATCCTTGGTTTTACCTACTTCGTCTTCACTTTTATGTGGTTATTGGATGAGGGGGTATCCACAGCTTTATATTAATATCTTGTCTTTAGGGTCTCACAGCCTCCCCCCATACTACCCATCAGGTGACATCACCCAGGAGGCCCAAAGAAAGTCCCAAAGAGTACTAAAAAGGTCCACAAAAGAGCAATGGACACCACAAGGGCGCCCAGGTGAGGCACACCGAGTAAGATCTCCAGGATCAGAAGAGACCCCCGAGCGTGGTCGACCAAACTGGAGATTTATGGACAATTCATAGCAAACTGTTGACCCGATAAAAACATCTGAGAAAGCTAATAAGAAACAGATATCAATTATCCGAGAAAGATGTGTTTTTTCATTGCTGGGAATAGTAGTGCTCACATGCTTTATTAACCCCTTCCCATCCGGAGACATTTTTCGACGTGTGACGACATGAATCAGTGGAATGATGTCATTCATTCCGTAGACCTGACGACTGACTAATAAAGTGGCCTCCTCAAAGGGCACGAGCAAATGGCAGGAGTCCTGCATGAGCTGCCACTGGCTAACATTGAAGTTACACAGGGGAGTACCTCTGTCCGCTTGGATCATCAAGAAATCGTTTACGGTTTTTCTCTGTTCATATCCGATACAGTCCAGTCCGATCCAACAAATGAAGGGTTGAACTATAACTAGTGGAAACAACAGCCTATGTAGTGGGAGGTCGTACTGCCACTGCAGCTCAAGGAGGGTGTGCTTGGCGGTGTACAATTGGCTGAGGTGCATGAAAAGTTTCCTTGCCATTTTTAAGATCTCCTGCAGATGGGTGGAACACTTAAGGAAACGCTTGACAACTAGATTGAATGTGTGAGCCATGCAGAGCGCATGTCTTAGCCCTCCTTGACCCAGCGCCGACACCATGTTCTTCTCGTTGTCGGTCACGATGGTTCCGATTCTGAGTTGTCGTGGAGAAAGCCAGGATTCAATTTCGTAATGCAGGACTTGGAGACGTTCCTCCTCTTTGTGACTCTGTCTGACGAGGTGTAGAACAGCATGACACTGCTGTGTCGTGCATACATGGTATGCTGGAGGAGCACTGTGAATTGTCTGAGGACACAGCGGAGGATGAGGTGAACATTGTTGCAAGACCAACAACGTGATAACGTAAAGGTGGAAGCCGCGTCACTTGGCCAAGTTGCTGGTATGTCTGGGCAGGAACCACATTAACCCAGTGGGCCATAAAGGACATATACTGTCCTTGACCGTAGTTACAGCTCCATATGTCGGCGCTGCCATACACTTTGGCATACACTGACAGGTTCAAGGACTGGCCCACCTTCTGTTCCACATATTTGTGCAGGGCTGGTACTGACTAGTTGGCAAAGAAATGATGGCTTGGGACTCTCCACTTTAGCTCGGCACAAGCCATCAGTTCTCTGAAAGGTGCAGAGTCCACCAATTGGAAAGGGAGGGACTGCAGCACCAGCAACTTGGACAGGAGCACGTTCAGCTTCTGCACCATTGGATGAGTGCACACATACTGTTGTCTCCTAGATATGACTAAGAGGAGGAGGAGGAGCATCACAACCAGCAGATAATGGGAAGAACACAAAGCTTCTTTAACCTGAGGTGGTGGAGCCTTGACTGCCTGAAATGGGGTGCAGGCCACTGGGTGATGCAGCGGTTGCTGTGCCAGGCTGGGCCACCACATTGGAACCACGGCTCTCCCAAGCCACTTTATGGTGATGCTACACATGTTGATGCAGGGCTGTGGTTCCAACATTGGCGGCCTGACCACGCTTCACCTTCTTCCCACAGATTGAACATATAGCCATGTTCACCTCCCCTGGCAGCTTAACAAAGAACTGCCACACCGCCGAGTAGGTGATTTTATGCCCAACACTCCGTACTAACTGACTGCTACTGCTCCGTGAACCCCTGCACCACTGCTTTCCGGGCAGAAGTGGGTGGTCTACCCCGGGCATGTTCGGCTCCCAGTTTCCCATTATTGCCATGCTTCTGAGTCCTGGCCGTGCTACCGACCTGCTGACTCCGCCGTTGCGTCTTGTGCAAGCTGCCACCCTCTTCTCCCGATGATGAAGAGCCTTCGTCACCCGACTCCCAATTGCGATCGGCTACATCGTAATCCGTTAATATCTGCAGGACAATGATGTCCTCCTCAACGGTCTCTGAGGCAGGTTCCTGACCGCTTGCAACACCAGCTCCCACCCCACTCTCCTCATCGCTACTTGCCCGCCTACCGGAGGAAGCGGCAGATGTCTCCTCCTGGTCTTGGATGGGCAGTAGCTGCTGACTGTCCTGTAGTAAGTCTTCCTCATAGTATAGTGAATCAGAAGCCACAGCATAGAGGTGTTCTCTAACTGATGGAACAGAAAAGGACAGAGGCAGGTTGAGGACACGTGAGGTTACAGGGCCTGCTCCCGGGCCATTGCATCTAAGGGTTGTGTCTAATGAACCCACCAACTGGGGGTGACTGATGTGACTTGTGATGAAGTGGATGACCAGTTTACAACCATTGGGTTGATGGTCAAGGACGACCGTGACTTGACACTGGGAGCTCAGGCCTCTGCTGCGCCATGCGCCCGCACCGGAAACATTTAGGCCTGTGGCCCTCCCCTGTGCAGGGTCTGACATACTATTACATCACATAAGTAAATGAAAAGGACATTAATACTGGACAAAAAGGCCTCCAATCTTCTAACGTTATGACAATGGCAAATACGCCCCTTATTTGTTCCCCACTAATAAACCCCCAATCCCCAGAAAAGGCGACATAACAGATATCTGCGGAGATTATTAGATAACTGCACAAAGCTCTGCAATGTTCCCCCTTAGACACACAGGTATCATCTATTACAGTCAGTGCAGCACGGTGACCATCGCTCTAAATACCCCAAACGCTCCCTGTTCCTTGAATAATCTGTATAAATTCCTCCCTATCCTTTCCATACACTTCTATTACTCTTTCCCTGAACTTCTATTGAACAAACTATCAGTTATGAAGTGTCTATAGTGTCTTTCTATCAGTGTCCGCACCGCCCGCTGACGTCTGTCCCTACAGTATGAGCGATGTGAAATGACTGCACCTAAAATGGCCGCTGGATTGTAGAGGGCTGTGACATCCCCGGGGCGGCGGCTGATTATCTGCATGCATGGCATTATGGGTGATCCCGCGCTCCCAGAGTTCCCTGTCCTTCCTTGTCCTAACATGTGAAGCAGCCATGTTAATAAAAAATGTGATTCAATACATCAAAGTGTGAGGAAATCCGGCTTTTTGGTGAATCAAAGATTTCCTGAAATTCGGACAGAAATCCTCTTTGTCAGCTTCGATTCTCTCATCTCTAGTCATTACAAGACTGGCGGGTTATTATTTCTATATAATGGCTGACATATGGATATCAGTGACCTGAGCTGTAAGATAAGAGGAACATATAGGAGATATAGGGGGCCTGAGAAAGTGAAAAATACCCTGAAAAACCTGAACACGAGAGATGAGCGAACAGTAAAATATTCGATGTTCGTTATTCGTTCTGATTAGCATCTGAATATGTGACTCTTGGCACCTCTTGTCGCCTCCAGCTCAAGAACATCCACCGAATCCGCTCCTTCCTCACCCCAGAAACTACCAAGATGCTCGTCCAGGCCCTCATAATCTCCCGCTTAGACTACTGCAACACCCTTCTGCATGGACTCCCGGCAAACACCCTCGCCCCCCTCCAGTCCACCTTAAACTGTGCTGCTCGCTTAATCCACCTCACCCCCCCGATCTTCATCGGCTGCTCCCCTCTGCCAGTCCCTCCACTGGTTACCCATAGCCCAGCGAATTGAGTTCAAGCTATTAACGCTAACATACAAAGCCATCCACAACCTGTCCCCTCCATATATCTCTGACCTCATCTCCCGCTACCTGCCCACACGTAACCTCAGATCCTCACACTACTGTGATACTACTCCTATGTATAAGAATATAACTACTATAATACTACTCCTATGTATAAGAATATAACTACTATAATACTTCTCCTATATACAAGAATATAACTACTATAATACTACCTCCTATGTACAAGAATATAACTACTATAATACTACTCCTATGTACAAGAATATAACTACCATAATACTGCTCCTATATACAAGAATATAACTACTATAATACTACTCCTATGTACAAGAATATAACTACTATAATACTGCTCCTATGTACAAGAATATAACTACTATAATACTGCTCCTATGTACAAGAATATAACTACTATAATACTACCTCCTATGTACAAGAATATAACTACTATAATACTACTCCTATGTACAAGAATATAACTATTATAATACTGCTCCTATAAACAAGAATATAACTACTATAATACTACTCCTATGTACAAGAATATAACTACTATAATACTACCTCCTATGTACAAGAATATAACTACTATAATACTACTCCTATGTACAAGAATATAACTACTATAATACTACCTCCTATGTACAAGAATATAACTACTATAATACTACTCCTATGTACAAGAATATAACTACTATAATACTACCTCCTATGTACAAGAATATAACTACTATAATACTACTCCTATGTACAAGAATATAACTACTATAATACTACCTCCTATGTACAAGAATATAACTACTATAATACTACTCCTATGTACAGGAATATAACTACTATAATACTACTCCTATATACAAGAATATAACTACTATAATACTACCTCCTATGTATAAGAATATAACTACTATAATACTACTCCTGTGTACAAGAATATAACTACTATAATACTACTCCTATGTACAAGAATATAACTACTATAATACTGCTCCTATGTACAAGAATATAACTACTATAATACTACCACCTATGTATAAGAATATAACTACTATAATACTACTCCTATGTATAAGAATATAACTACTATAATACTACTCCTATGTACAAGAATATAACTACTATAATACCACTCCTATATACAAGAATATAACTACTATAATACGACTCCTATGTACAAGAATATAACTACTATAATACTACTCCTGTGTACAAGAATATAACTACTATAATACTACTCCTATGTACAAGAATATAACTACTATAATACTACTCCTATGTACAAGAATATAACTACTATAATACGACTCCTATGTACAAGAATATAACTACTATAATACTACTCCTGTGTACAAGAATATAACTACTATAATACTACCTCCTATGTACAAGAATATAACTACTATAATACTGTTCCTATATACAAGAATATAACTACTATAATACTACTCCTATGTACAAGAATATAACTACTATAATACTGTTCCTATATACAAGAATATAACTACTGTAATACTGCTCCTATGTACAAGAATATAACTAATATAATACTACTCCTATGTACAAGAATATAACTACTATAATACTGCCCCTATGTACAAGAATATAACTACTATAATACTACTCCTATGTATAAGAATATAACTACTATAATACTACTCCTATGTACAAGAATATAACTACTATAATACGACTCCTATGTACAAGAATATAACTACTATAATA